>NC_091298.1:53711871-53731871 GCF_038502225.1 Cherax quadricarinatus
CGTCTTTTTTTCCTATTTTGCATTTTGATTTGCTCTGTAATTTTTTCAGAGCCTTCTTGCTCTTTCCCCTGACCTCTCCGAATCCATGATCAAAAAAATTCTCTGTGTTTTTCCTACGTGTGTGTGAGCGTGTGTGTGTGTGGGTCTGAGGGAGTGCGTGTGTGCGCGTATACGTGTGGAGGCAGCAGCTGCCTCCACCACATGTGTACACAATTATCATTTCACTTAACTGAGTGGGTTTCCTAATATCCCCCGGCAGAGCTAGGGTTATAGAGACGTTATTGTCGCCCACCGTCTGCACCAGAGAATGTATTATTAGTTCTGCTCTCTGATGATGGCAGAGAAAGAGAGAGAGAGAATCTGAGAGAGAGATACACAGAAATAAAGAAAAGGGTGGAAGGGGGTGAAGGAGGAGGAGAGGAAGGTGAACCATCAGCAAAAAACCGCGAATAGAAAAGGACATATAAAGTGCAAGAGAAGAAAGGAAGCAAAATAATTACAGAAAAAAAGACACGAAATATGAACGACAGAGACATAAAGAAGACATAAACCTGGCTAACATAAACACAGCTGGTTCATCAGGGCGTACGGAGCGGAGACAACACAAGAGCAACAACAGTACAACTGAATGTTAAAGATTTTGACACCAAAGTGGCTAGTTTACTCTGTACCCCAGGTAGGTGGAGGGTAGTGGCTAGTTTACTCTGTACCCCAGGTAGGTGGAGGGTAGTGGCTAGTTTACTCTGTACCCCAGGTAGGTGGAGGGTAGTGGCTAGTTCACTCTGTACCCCAGGTAGGTGGAGGGTAGTGGCTAGTTTACTCTGTACCCCAGGTAGGTGGAGGGTAGTGGCTAGTTTACTCTGTACCCCAGGTAGGTGGAGGGTAGTGGCTAGTTTACTCTGTACCCCAGGTAGGTGGAGGGTAGTGGCTAGTTTACTCTGTACCCCAGGTAGGTGGAGGGTAGTGGCTAGTTTACTCTGTACCCCAGGGAGGTGGAGGGTAGTGGCTAGTTTACTCTGTACCCCAGGTAGGTGGAGGGTAGTGGCTAGTTTACTCTGTACCCCAGGGAGGTGGAGGGTAGTGGCTAGTTTACTCTGTACCCCAGGTAGGTGGAGGGTAGTGGCTAGTTTACTGTGTACCCCATATCCATCCTGTGGTGGGTAGTGGCTAGTTTATTGTGTACCCCATATCCATCCTGTGGTGGGTAGTGGCTAGTTTACCGTGTGCTCCATATGCATCCTGTGGTGGGTAGTGGCTAGTTTATTGTTTACCCCATATCCATCCTGTGGTGGGTAGTGGCTAGTTTATTGTGTACCCCATATCCATCCTGTGGTGGGTAGTGGCTAGTTTACTGTGTGCTCCATATCCATCCTGTGGTGGGTAGTGGCTAGTTTATTGTGTACTCCATATCCATCCTGTGGTGGGTAGTGGCTAGTTTACTGTGCTCCATATCCATCATGTGGTGGGTAGTGGCTAGTTTATTGTGTACCCCATATCCATCCTGTGGTGGGTAGTGGCTAGTTTACTGTGTGCTCCATATCCATCCTGTGGTGGGTAGTGGCTAGTTTATTGTGTACCCCATATCCATCCTGTGGTGGGTAGTGGCTAGTTTATTGTGTATCCCATATCCATCCTGTGGTGGGTAGTGGCTAGTTTACTGTGCTCCATATCCATCCTGTGGTGGGTAGTGGCTAGTTTATTGTGTACCCCATATCCATCCTGTGGAGGGTAGTGGCTAGTTTACTGTGTACTCCAAATCTATCCTGTGGAGGGTAGTGGCTAGTTTATTGTGTACCCCATATCCATCCTGTGGTGGGTAGTGGCTAGTTTATTGTGTACCCCATATCCATCCTGTGGACGGTAGTATGAACATGCAGACTCACAAAAGGCCTAGGAACTAGCCCACAAAAGGGTTTACAGGAATACAATTGAATGTAACAAAGCCAACAGTCAAATTGAAAATAAAAAATAGAAAGTCTTGAAACAGCAAAGGAAACTTAGGCTAAGTAAAGACGGTAGTAAGTCTGTACGAATGGGATCAGAATAATTAGAATAACGGGAGCACAAACCTATATCATCAAGAACAGAAACTAGAGCACCGGGACCACAAACCCAGATTAACGGAAACAGAACCTAGGATAACAGGGGCAGAGACTTAGATTAACGAGAACAGACAACAGAATACCGTTAGCAGAAGGATTAACGATAACAAAAGCTTAGAGGAACGGAAGCAGAAACCTAGATTAATGAGAACAAAAGCTTAGATTAAAGGGACCAGAAACCTAAGAAAACGAGAAGGGAAACCTAGAATAACGGGAGCGGAAACCTTGAATAAAGGGGAGCAAAAAAAAAAAAACAGAATGACAGGAAGAGAAACCAGGAGTAACAGGGGGATAGAAGCCTACAATAGCAAGAACAGTACCCTAGAGCAACGGAAACGGGAATCGAAGCGGCACAACCATATCCAACGGGAGGAAAAGTGGCCATTTTAAAGAGACACAGGTAACTACAGACAGGCAAAGGTACAGGTAACTAAGGTAGGTGAAGGTACAGGTAACTAAGGTAGGTGAAGGTACAGGTAACTACAGGTAGGTGAAGGTACAGGTAACTAAGGTAGGTGAAGGTACAGGTAACTAAGGTAGGTGAAAGTACAGGTAACTAAGGTAGGTGAAGGTACAGGTAACTAAGGTAGGCGAAGGTACAGGTAACTACAGGTAGGTGAAGGTACAGGTAACTACAGGTAGGTGAAGGTACAGGTAACTAAGGTAGGTGAAGGTACAGGTAACTAAGGTAGGTGAAGGTACAGGTAACTACAGACATCGAAAGGTACAGGTAACTACAAACAGGCAAAGTTACAGGTAACTACAGGTAGGTGAAGGTACAGGTAACTACAGAGGTAAAGGTACAGGTAACTACAGGTAGGTGATGGTACAGGTAACTACAGGTAGGTGAAGGTACAGGTAACTACAGACATAGAAAGGTACAGGTAACTACAAACAGGCAAAGGTACAGGTAACTACGGGTAGGTGATGGTACAGGTAACTACAGGTAGGTGAAGGTACAGGTAACTACAGACATAGAAAGGTACAGGTAACTACAAACAGGTAAAGGTACAGGTAACTACAGGTAGGTGAAGGTACAGGTAACTACAGGTAGGTGAAGGTACAGGTAACTACAGACATAGAAAGGTACAGGTAACTACAAACAGGTAAAGGTACAGGTAACTACAGGTAGGTGATGGTATAGGTAACTACAGGTAGGTGAAGGTACAGGTAACTACAGACATAGAAAGGTACAGGTAACTACAGACAGGCAAAGGTACAGGTAACTACAGGTAGGTAAAGGTACAGGTAACTACAGGTAGGTGAAGGTACAGGTAACTACAGACATAGAAAGGTACAGGTAACTACAGACAGGCAAAGGTACAGGTAACTACAGGTAGGTAAAGGTACAGGTAACTACAGGTACGTAAAGGTATAGGTAACTATAGGTACAGGTAACTACAGGTAGGTAAAGGTACAGGTAACTACAGGTAGGTAAAGATACAGGTAACTACAGACATAGAAAGGTACAGGTAACTACAGACAGGCAAAGGTACAGGTAACTACAGGTACGTAAAGGTATAGGTAACTATAGGTACAGGTAACTACAGGTAGGTAAAGGTACAGGTAACTACAGGTAGGTAAAGATACAGGTAACTACAGGTAGGTAAAGGTACAGGTAACTACAGGTAGGTAAAGATACAGACAGACACAAATACAGATAACTAGAGGTAGACACAAATACAGGTAATTACAGGTAGAAAAATACAGGTAGACAAACACAGATAACTAAATGTAGGCACAGACAGCTACAAGTAACTACCTGCAGTCACCTGAAGCTTCAGGTAGCCAGGTGCTACTCAGGTACGAGTAGTCACAGGTAATCTCAGGTAATTACACACAGGTAATCTCAGGTAATTACACCATCGATATATATTGGGAAGACCTGAGGGTAATAATGTCTGCAGAATGGTGCACACAGCGTACCACGTACATACAGCATTTTTTGTACACATGATGTACGTACACACGCCACGTACACACAGTATGTATGCATGTGCACACACAATTCCATTTTCTGATAAAAATAATTTATTATTCTTTTATTATTATTATTATTATTATTATTATTATTATTATTATTATTATCATAACGAAGCGTAGACCCTTAAGGGTCATACAGCTATTATAAGCATAGAGATTTCTATGCTTATATGGCCCTTAAGAGTTGAGCTAAGAGCTAAACCCGTAGGAGTCATACGAGAATGGGAGATAATTAGGTTTTAAAAGAACGGGAGACCAGCCCTTTCTCTATGGATCAAGAGCCTCTCACTACCATGAACATTTTCCTCAGAGTTTTGAACATTATTGCTACGAGTGGTGAAACCTGCATTGAATACAATGACTCCTGTCACTGTTTCATTGTAACGCACGTATATTGTATCGCTTTCCTCTTGTACTCACAGGGTCTCTATACTGAGTGGTGTGTATAGCTTAGTGTGTATACACGTGTGGTATGTTTCAGTGTGTATACACGGGAAGGTATATATATCTGTGTGTGTATACACCGGAAGGTATATATATCTCTGTGTGAATACACCGAGAGGGATATATCTCTCGGGGTGCATACACCGAGAACTGTATATATGTGTATATACACCGAGAAGTGACTATATATTTGTGCATATACACCGAGAGGTGAATATATCTCTGTGTATATGCACCGAGAGATGAGTGTATTTCATAGGGGGGTAATGCGACCGATGTTGCAAATGTGTGGAATAGAAGGTAGGTTATTGAAAGCAGTGAAGAGTTTTTACGAGGATAGTGAGGCTCAGGTTAGAGTATGTAAGAGAGAGGAAGATTATTTCCCAGTAAAACAAGGCCTTAGACAAGGATGTGCGTTGTTACCATTGTTGTTCAATATATTTATAGTTGGGGTTGTAGTTGAAGTGAATGCTCGGGTGTTGGCAAGAAGTTTGGGGTTAAAAGATACAGAATCTAACACAAAGTGGGAATTGCCACAGTTGCTCTTTGCTGATGACACTGCTTTTGGGAGATTCTGAAGAGAAGTTGCAGAGGTTGGTGGATGAGTTTGGTAGAGTGAATATAGGAAAAAGAAAGGTGATGAGGATATCAAAAAAGTTAGGTAACGAAACACTGGATATCCGATTGGAGGGAGAGAGTATGGAGAAGGTGAATGTATTCAGATATTTAGGAGTGGATGTGAGGGAAAAGTTCAGTAGATAGGAGTAGCGATATAGTAACAATAGTTTCATTGCCGGCTACTTGTTAAGGTAGGGCAAGTCCAGCTCCGGCTATTCCCGCCTTTTTTTTCCCCCCACCCCGAAAGTGATAGTTTGACTGCCGGCTGCTTGTTAAGGTAGGGTCAGTCTAGCTCCCGCTATCCCTTCCCCTCCTACTTCCCCCCCCCCGAAAGGTGACGTGTGGGGCTCCGGTCCAAACAGTAATCACTAGACTCACAGCTCCCAGCACTACTGTAAGTACATGCCTGCCTTGTATTCTAGTGGATTTATTGGTTGAAAGCTTCGCTTTTGACCAATAATAAACTTAGTCCTTTCAGTCTTGCTCTAAGTTGACTGTTGTAATAATCACCACATCTTTTAGATATTGTACTTATCATGGAGAGTGATTTCTTAAGCAGTGGGTAACCTGTCTTTCCAGCTTGGATGACAGAGAGGGTCACCTGCCAATCAACGAGTAAAATTGAAGGAGACAGACTAACGTTCTGAGATGTCCCAAATTTTGATCCACTTACCTGTTTGTGTATGCAAGTAGCAGGATATAACCCCTCATCATTGCAGTGGAGAAAACCTGCTTTCCTGTCATCTGGAAGGATTATTGAAAGCTAGAAAATCTGTGAAGAACGAGCCGGTGGGTTGTCATCAACACCTGCGACACCCCCCCCTCCATCATCAGCAATGGCTACGATTTCAACAACACGCAGTGTCACCAACACCAGACACCCACGTTTTATATACATTTATATTAGCGTTGAATTCAGTTATCATTTATATTTTTCATTTTTCATTTTCTTTAATGTAGGATTAATACTTCATATTTAAGTGTTTTATATTTCATATTTTCTAAATAATAAAGTGTTTATGTTTGTCAGTTTTTATTCTTTTTCTATACATTAATTTTCCTGAGGAGGAGCCAGCCTTGGTAATACTGTCTGAAGTTGTTACAGGGCTGAGTAAGCCTTCACAAGTGGCGACCTTGCCAGGATCAACTCTACTGAATCAAGATTCAACTCCATCTCGAATCTACCATTGGAACTTCAATGCCGCATACCACAGACGGTTACCACCAGCCATGAGTAATTATTCTCTATGGTAGGACTACAGTACAGGTATTTAAAAGATTTGGTGATTGTTATAGTCTCAATTTATTGTTCTCAATTTATTGTAAGTCAAGTCAAGGCAGGAATACTAGTTAATTCTGCCATCTATTTTTGTGTGAGCTTGAAACACTTTGGAGGATTAGACTCTAGGGACCCGAGATTTTCCAGTGACAATTTGTTTCATTGAGCTCTTTATTATATCAAGGGAACTGTCATAGGACACTCTTGATTTGTTGGTGAGAAGATTGGATGGTCAAGTGACCCCATTCTACTTACTGTTTGCTCGGAGCTGGCATAGAACCCTTCGTTTTAATTAATACATATTGTTTAATTGAAGTAGGGATCGAGCTCTCTGGTTTATTTACAGTTTGAGCAGAGCAGGAATTGAACCCTCAGTTTTCTTTAATACCCGTTTCATTTCCCCTGATAGTTTAAGTTATTCTTGCAAGTATGGAGGAATACCAGTTTTGGATGAACGCTGGAAGTAAGTTAGGAATAACGGAAAAATTTAGAATCTTTCATTAGTGCTAAGATCCAGGAAAGACTTGAAAGAGAGAGAATTAAGAGAGAAGAGATACAGAAAGGGAAAGAGAAGAAGAAAAGGAGAGAGAGAGAGTCGAAAGAGAAGAGAAAAAGGAGAGAGAGAGAATTGAGAGAGAAATCCAAGAAAGACGGTTAGAAAGAGAAAGAGAAGACAAAAAGGAGAGTGATAGACTTGATCGTGAAGAAAGAGCTAGAGAACGTGAGGAACAGGCTAAAATACGGGAGGAACAGGCTAAAATACGTGAGGAACAGGCTAAAATAAGAGAACTTGAGGAAAGAGCAAAGGATAGAGAAGTTGAGGAAAAAGCTAGAGAACTTGGGTTAATAGAGAGAGAAAAGGATCGCGAGCTCGAAAAAGCTCGCCTTGAATTAGAGAATAAAAAGTTAACTCTTACACAACAACAATTAGAGGAAGGAGTAATTGAACATCATGCAGCTAGTGCACATATTCCAACACCTAATTTACCTCCCTTCACAGATGGGGAAGACATAACTTCATACATTATCAGGTTTGAAAATACCGCTACCCTCTGTGAATGGCCTGCTGACACCTGGGCTACCAGGTTAGGAATGTTATTTTCTGGTACCGCTTTGAATATCTATGCAACTTTGTCGCAGGATATTATATGTAATTATAATCTACTGAAGAAGGCAATCCTTAAAACATATCAAAAAACCACTAATTCTTACAGGAAAGATTTCAAGTATGCCACCTTACAGCCTGGCCAGAACTTTCAGCAGTTACAGGTAACACTCTTTCGTTTGTTCGACTTTTGGATAGAGAGTTCAGGAATTGATCACAGTTATGAATCTCTTAGAGACTTCATGGTTGCTGACCAGTTCCTGACAGCTCTTCCTCACCAGATACGAACATTCATTAGAGAACATAACCTGATTAAAGCTGAGGAAGTTGCTGAGGCTGCTGACCTGTATGCTGAGGCTCACAATTCCTATAAAGACCTAAAGGGATCGAACCCTAAGGGCAAGGGTTCATCAGACCTTAAGAAATCAAAGCCTCTAGTGGAAAGTAAAATGACTTCTTTTATTCCTGTTTGTCATTTGTGTGGTGTTAAGGGACATAAACGTCCAGATTGTCCTTCTAAGAAGGTCCAAAAAGTTGGAAGATGTTTTAAAGACTGTAATGACCAAGCACCCTTCTGTTCAGGAACAGTTAATGGACTTAATGTGTCTACCATTTTACGAGACACTGGATGCACATGTATAGTCATTTCTGATAAGCTGTTCCCTAACCTTAAAGAAACTCATTCCTCTGCTATACTTTCAGACTACTTGGGCCGTACGGACACTTTTCCTACTATCCGTTGTTACATTAGGTCTAAATGGTTCACAGGTTGGTCTGAAGCCGTACTAGCTCCCATCACTTCTTGCTCCGTACTAATAGGTAATGTAAAAGGTGCCACTCTTCCTTCTGAGATTGACCTTTCATCACCAAAGGTGGACATAAGCTTTTCAGATCTTCTTCCTGTAGAATCAGAGAAGCCCCTCGAAACTTCAGATGAGACAATGTCTTGCGAGATTCATGTGGGATTAAAAACCAGTGATGCTACTCTCGAAAGCGAGGTAGTAGGATCACCGGTTCACTTGTTATATGAAAGTGAAGATATCACCTCCGATACCATAAATGTCTTGACTAGGGCTCAGACCAAAGCCCAGACTTCTCCTACTATCCATCCTTTGATTTTCCCTTACTTTAAGCCTTTAGATATATCGAAGGACTCTTTTGTCAATTTACAACGTAATTGCCCTTCTCTTCAGAATTGCCATAATGCCGCTAAACAAAATCAAGTTATCCAAAGGAAAGACTTTTCATATAAATTTGAATATATAAAAGGCATCTTGTACAAGTCAGTATTCAAATTAAATTCAGATGAGACAGACTATTCCATCTTAGTTGTTCCAAGTCAATGCAGAGAGACTGTTCTTAAAATGGCTCATGACCTGCCAGTGGCCGGACATTTCTCGCATCGTAAAACCTTAAATAAAATTAGGGAAACCTATTTTTGGCCAAAAATGTCCTCAGATATCACTACCTATTGTAGATCGTGTAAAGTTTGCCAACTGTCATCCTCCCGAGGTACCAGGCGAGTACCTATGGTCAAAATGCCAGTCTTTACTGCACCTTTCGAAAGAGTAGCTATTGACATCGTTGGTCCTTTATCTCCACTTTCATCTTGGGGACATAGATATATATTAACATTAGTTGATTATGCTTCGAGTTTCCCTGAAGCCATACCCTTAAAGACCATAACCACTACAGAGGTGGCTGAAGCCCTTTTGTCCATCTTCTCCAGAGTGGGCATCCCTAGAGAAATTTTGTCTGACCGTGGGACACAATTCACATCTGACTTAATGCAACATCTATACCAACTTCTGGGAGTGAAGCCTCTCTTCACCACACCCTATCATCCCAGCTGTAATGGGAGGATTGAGCGCCAGCATTCGATTCTCAAGTCCATTTTAAGGAAACTTTGCTCCCTTAAACCTAAGGAGTGGCATCGTTACCTACCCTGTGCTTTGTTTGCCATGAGGGAAGTTCCCAGTGACTCTTTGGGGTTTTCACCTTTTGAACTTCTCTATGGTAGACAGGCCAGAGGCCCATTGTCCATCCTTCATGACTTATGGACTAATGAGGAGATGAGTGCTAAGGTTCAGTCTTCTTACCAGTTTCTCCTTGACCTTAGATCCAAACTTGAGGAGACCTCTGACATAGTTTCGAAAAACCTAAGCTTGTCAGTGGACCAGTACAAAACCTATTTTGATTCCAAAAGTCAGAGGAGAAGTTTTAAAGTAGGGGATGAAGTTCTTGTACTTTTGCCTATCAAGTCAAATAAATTATTAGTAGCATGGAAAGGTCCATATAAAGTATTAAAAATTTGTGGGAAAGTTGACTACCTCATAGAAGTCAAGGGAAAACCTAAGCTTTATCATATCAACATCCTTAAGAAATATTACCGAAGAAATTCGGTTAACTGCCTTAATAACTTTGACTTAGTTTTTCCACACGAACTTGATAAGACAACTGAAGAATGTAAGGTGTGCGTAATTGACACCTCTAACTTAGACTATGATGAAGAACTACATGACTTGGTGACTCTTGACCACTCGGGCGCAACCAACATTAATATTAATGAATCTTGGGATGACCATAAGAGACATGAACTACTTCAATGTGTGAGTAACTTTTCAGACGTCTTTACTGATATTCCAGGTGTTACCTCCACGGTAGTCCATAAGATTGACTTAGTGACGGACAATTCTATCAAACGAAAATTATACCCAGTTCCAGTTCACCTTAGGGATGCATTTGACCGAGAGGTAGACAAATTATTAAAACTAAAGATCACTGAACCTTCAGTATCTGCATATTGCTCACCAGTAGTCATGGTTAAGGAGGATAATTCATATAGACTTGCTATTGACTTCAGAGGCCTTAATGCTCTAACTCAGTGGGATGCTGAGCCTATGCCCTTAATAGATAGCGATCTACACAAATTTTATGACGCTTCCTTCTTTTCAGAGATTGATATTGCGCAGGCATATCATCAAGCAATGTTAGATCCTTCTTCTAAGCAGTACACCGCTTTTCCTACACACAAGGACTGCTGCAGTATAGAACTATGCCCTTCGGTTTGGTAACTGCCTGTGCTACCTACGTGAGACTGATGAGAAAGGTCTTGGGTAATATGCCAAATGTTTCAGTTTATTTTGATAACATTTACGTAATGACATCCACGTGGGGCAAGCATATCCAAACATTAACATCAGTTTTGCGTAGGTTATGCTCACATGGCCTCACTGCCAAGCCGAAGAAATGCTTCCTTGGGTATAACAAGATTAGATATCTTGCACTGATACTTTCTAATAACTCTCTGCAGCCTCTCCCCAGTAAGATCAAAGCTTTATTAGAATTTAAATTCCCCAAAACCAAGAAGCTCATGCGTAGCTTTCTTGGTTCTGTAAATTTTTATGCACGGTTTATCCCGAACCTTACTGATCTTATAGGCATCTTATCCGACTTCCTTAAAAAGTCTGTGAAGGAACCTCTTGAACTTTCCGACGTAGCTCAGGAAAAGTTTAATGAGATTAAAAGTATCTTTTGGAAAGACCCTATACTTAAGATTCCAGATATTAATAAAACATTTTGCTTAAGAACTGATGCCTCCAATACTGGCTTAGGTGCGGTGTTACTACAATACCATGATGGTACTCCCTTCCCTGTATGCTTCCTAAGCCGGAAACTCCTTCCCGCAGAAACGAGATACTCCACAATACAAAAGGAATGTTTAGCCCTTGTGTGGGGTATCTCCAAACTTAAATTTTATTTGCTGGGACCACAAACCTTTGATATACCTAGAAACTTTTAAGGGAACCAACAGTCGCCTCTTGAGGTGGACATTGGCACACCAGGCTTTTAAGTTCCATATTGTGTATATCAATGGTTCATCCAATTATTTCTCTGACTGGTTAAGTCGTGACAGTCAGTAGAAGATTTGTTGCCTTACGCGACTTCCACATGTTAGAACTTTTTCCTCGCCTATTCTTCTTATACTCCTTGACTATAAGTCTTGGTATGGGGGAGTGTGAGGGAAAAGTTCAATAGATAGGAGTAGCGATATAGTAACAATAGTTTCATTGCCGGCTACTTGTTAAGGTAGGGTAAGTCCAGCTCCCGCTATCCCCCCCCCTTTTTCCCCCTCCCCGAAAGTGATAGTTTGCTTGCTGGCTATTTGTTAAGGTAAGGCAAGTCTAGCTCCTGCTATTCCCGCCTTTTTTATTCCCCCCACCCCGAAAGTGATAGTTTGATTGCCAGCTGCTTGTTAAGGTAGGGTCAGTCTAGCTCCAGCTATCCCTTGCCCTCCTTCTTCCCCCCCCCCCGAAAGGTGACGTGTGGGGCTCCGGTCCAAACAGTAATCACTAGACTCACAGCTCCCAGCACTACTGTAAGTACATGCCTGCCTTGTATTCTAGTGGATTTATTGGTTGAAAGCTTCACTTTTGACCAATAATAAACTTAGTCCTTTCAGTCTTGCTCTAAGTTGACTGTTGTAATAATCACCACATCTTTTAGGTATTGTACTTATCATGGAGAGTGATTTCTTAAGCAGTGGGTATCCTGTCTATCTTTCCAGCTTGGATGACAGAGAGGGTCACCTGCCAATCAACGAGTAGAATTGAAGGAGTCGGACTAACGTTCTGAGATATCCCAAATTTTGATCCACTTACCTGTTTGTGTATGCAAGTAGCAGGATATAACCCCTCATCATTGCAGTGGAGAAAACCTGCTTTCCTGTCATCTGGAAGGATTATTGAAAGCTAGAAAATCTGTGAAGAACGAGCCAATGGGTTGTCATCAACACCTGCGACCCCCCCCCCCATCATCAGCAACGGCTACGATTTCAACAACACGCAGTGTCACCAACACCAGACACCCACGTTTTATATACATTTATATTAGCGTTGAATTCAGTTATCATTTATATTTTTCATTTTTCATTTTCTTTAATGTAGGATTAATACTTCATATTTAAGTGTTTTATATTTTATATTTTCTAAATAATAAAGTGTTTATGTTTGTCAGTTTTTATTCTTTTTCTATACATTAATTTTCCTGAGGAGGAGCCAGCCTTGGTAATACTGTCTGAAGTTGTTACAGGGCTGAGTAAGCCTTCACAGTGGACGTGTCAGCGGATGGGTCTATGAAAGATGAGGTGAATCATAGAACTGACGAGGGAAAAAAGGTGCACTAAGGACTCTATGGAGATAAAGAACTTTTATCCATGGAAGCAAAGAGGGGATTGTATGAGAGTATATTTATATCAACGCTCTTATGTGGGTGTGAAGAATGAGTTATGAATGCTGCAAGAAGAAGAAGGCTGGAGGCAGTGGAGATGGCATGTCTGAGGGCAATGTGTGGTGTGAATATAATGCAGAGAATCCGTAGTTTGGAGATTAGGAGGTGCGGGATCGCCAAAACTATTATCCAGAGGGCTGAAGAGGGGTAACTGAGGTGGTTCGGAGATGCAGAGAGGATGGAACGAAATAGAACAACTTCGAGTGTATAAATCTGTAGTGAAGGGAAGGCGGGGTAGAGTTCGGCCTAGGGAAGGTTGGAGGGAGGGGGTAAAGGAGGTTTTGTGTGCGAGGGGCTTGGACTTCCAGCAAGCATGAGTGAGCATGTTTGATAGGAGCGAATAGAGACAAATGGTTTTTAGGACTTGACGTGCTGTTGGAGTGTGAGCAAGGTAACATTTATGAAGGGATTCAGGGAAACCGGCAGGCCGAACTTGAGTCCTGGAGATGGGAAGTACAGTGTCTGCACTCTGAAGGAGGGGTGCTAATGTTGCAGTTTCATAACTGTAGTGTAAGCGCGCCTCTGGCAAGATAGTAATGGAGTGAATGTTGATGAAAGTTATTCTTTTTCGGGTCACCCTGCCTTGGTGGGAAACGGCTGATGCATTAATAATAATAATATTAATTGTATACACCGAGATGTTATTTTCTCTCGGAACATATACAGAAAGAAGTGTAATCTCTGTTTATGTATACCGAGACGTAAATATATACCGAGATGTTTGTATCTCTCACTGTGTGTACTCCGAGAGGTATATGTCTTAGTGATAATACATCAAGAGGTGGAGTGTATCTTCCAGTCTCTATTCGCCGAGAGGTATACATCTCTGTGTATATGCACTCAGAATACGACATGAAATCCAACTCACAGACGATAAACTTTAAATCTTAACACAAAACAAACTATATATATATATATATATATATATATATATATATATATATATATATATATATATATATATATATATATATATATATCAATCTTTAATATTTGTTGACGGGTGGTGTCCCCTGGTGTGCATCCATCAGTTGTAGCGTATAACATGCATGTTTCACTGTTGCTCTCTCCACTGCCACCTGCTATGAATGTTGTACTATGTCAACACCATCACTCACTGCAGGAACTGAGCTGAAAATATTTTCCTATGTGTACGACCTTTACCTAGGTTAGGTTAGGTTCGTCAGGAAACAGGACAAGTGTTTCCTGGAGCTTTGGGTCTTCCGACCGAGGCCTTCCACTGGCTTACCCATCCACCCCTTTAAAAATTATGGTCATGATTATATTAGATATTATCTACCCTTGCCTAGGATGGTGGGAAATGGAGAGAGAGAGAGAGGGGGGGGGGGAAGGAAAGGAGGGAGGGAGCGAAGATTATCAGGAAAAACATGAAGACGGTGATTAAGACATGTGCAACATCTGGATGCCATTATGTGAAAGTCATTTAGCCTTCCCAGCAGGCTTTAATAATTTAATAAAAACATACCAGAGAACCGCTAGAACCTTTAATCTAATCGAGAAAGACAGAGCAATACCACCCCTTCAAGAGAGAGCTGGACAGTCAGTGCCGGATCAGCAGGGCTGTGGCTCGTACGTTGGACTGCGTGCGGCCAGCAGTAACAGCCTGGTTGATCAGGCCCTGATCCACCGGGAGGCCTGGTCATGGACCGGGCCGCGGGGGCGTTGATCCCCGGAATAACCTCCAGGTAACCAGGTAGCCCACCTCCAGCACCCACAATCCTCTTAACTCAAGCATCCAGTGCCTGTAACTCGACCCGAGCATCCAATACCCAGAACTCTCTACCTAACCATCCAGTACCCAAAAGTCTCTACCCAAACAGGCAGTACCTGCAACTCTCTACCCAAGCATCCAGTACTGAAAAGCCTCTAACGGTCTAACCCGATACACAAATAACCAGCACACAGGAGAAGGAAATTTATGACGATATATATATATATATATATATATATATATATATATATATATATGGATGGAGTGAATGATGGTGAAAGTTTTTCTTTTTCGGGCCACCCTGCCTTGGTGGGAATCGGCCGGTGTGATAATATATAATATATATATACACATATACATACATACATATATATACACATATATATACATACATATATATACACTATATATATATATTATGCAAATATCGCAAACCAAGCGATACAGGATGCAAAACAACTACGGGGGAAGTAGAATGATAGGTCTAGGCCTCTCGTGTTGCAATCAACACATATTGTAAAAGTAGCCTAAACGAAAGTAACGGGGCACGTTTAGGCTACTATTACAATATCAGTGCTTGTGGGATTTTTCTAATGCTATAATATTCAACCTTCTAACTATGTGAACTGGAATGCCTGGGGGCACTTCCTGTTCCCGTCTCTCTCTCTATCTCTCTCTCTCTCTCTGTCTCACCCTCCCGCAATCCAGTGAAGACGTACGTCCTTTGGGATCGTATTTGCTTGGATATCCTCCTCTTTTCTGCAACTTTGAAACCTTCTTATGATGTGTTGATTGCAACACGAAAGGCCTAAACTTATCATTCTACTTCCTCCGTGGTTGTTTTGCATATATATATATATATATATATATATATATATATATATATATATATATATATATATATATATATATATATATATGTCGCGCCGAATAGGCAGAACTTGCGATCTTGGCTTAAATAGCAACGCTCATCTTGCCATATAGGACAAGTGAAAATTTGTGTATGCAATAATTTCGCCAAAATCATTCTGAAGCTAACGTAAAAAATATATTTCACTGTGTTTGTTTAGTATTAAATTATTGTAAACAAATCTAAAATATATTTAGTTGGGTTAGGCTAAAATAAATTGTTCTTGTTATAATAAGGTTAGATAAGTTTTCTAATATTCTTTTGGTGCAAAATTAAATATTTTTACATTAACATTAATGAAAAAAATATATCTTTAAACGTATAAGAGAAAATTTTAGAAAGGACTTAATTTTAAATGAGTTCTTGCTAATTGACCAGTTTTACATATTCGGCACGACACACACACACACACACACACACACACACACACACACACACACACACACACACACACACACATATATATATATATATATATATATATATATATGCATGCAATAAATTCACAGTAAACAGGTGATTTCAGAATATGCAAAACAACCACTGTGAAAGAATAGAGAAATTCCAAGCGCTTTCGTGACTACTCATATTATCCAGGAACAATAAAAGTAATGCATCAGAGGAAGGCATATAAAGGGTCCAGACCACACCTCACTATCCCATCCCACAACAAAGCAACACCTGACGAGCGACTCATAAGAAAGAGAACACTGCAGCAAGCCCGCTGGCCCAACTAGACAGGTCATTGCAGTGTTCTCTTTCTTATGAGTCGTTCGTCAGGTGTTGCTTTGTTGTGGGATGGGATAGTGAGGTGTGGTCTGGACCCTTTATATGCCTTCCTCTGATGCATTACTTTTATTGTTCCTTGATAATATGAGTAGTCACGAAAGCGCTTGGAATTTCTCTATTCTCTCACAGTGGTTGTTTTGCATATTCTGAAATCACCTGTTTACTGTGATCTTATTGCATATATATATATATATATATATATATATATATATATATATATATATATATATATGTATATATATATATATATGTGTGTGTGTGTGTGTGTGTGTGTGTGTGTGTGTACTCACCTAGTTGAGGTTGCAGGGGTCGAGTCCAAGCTCCTGGCCCCGCCTCTTCACTGGTCGCTACTAGGTCACTCTCCCTGAACCATGAGCTTTATCGTACCTCTGCTTAATGCTATGTATGGATCCTGCCTCCACTACATCGCTTCCCAAACTATTCCACTTCCTGACTACTCTGTGGCTGAAGAAATACTTCCTAACATCCCTTTGATTCATCTGTGTCTTCAGCTTCCAACTGTGTCCCCGTGTTGCTGTGTCCAGTCTCTGGAACATCCTGTCTTTGTCCACCTTGTCAATTCCTCTCAGTATTTTGTAAGTCGTTATCATGTCCCCCCTATCTCTCCTGTCCTCCAGTGTCGTCAGGTTGATTTCCCTTAACCTCTCCTCATAGGACATACCTCTTAACTATGGGACTAGTCTTGTTGAAAACCTTTGCACTTTCTCTAGTTTCTTTACATGCTTGGCTAGGTGTGGGTTCCAAACTGGTGCCGCATACTCTATGGGCCTAACGTACACGGTGTACAGGGTCCTGAACGATTCCTTATTAAGATGTCGGAATGCTGTTCTGAGGTTTGCCAGGCGCCCATATGCTGCGGCAGTTATTTGGTTGATGTGCGCTTCAGGAGATGTGCCTGGTGTTATACTCACCCCAAGATCTTTTTCCTTGAGTGATGTTTGTAGTCTCTGGCCCCCTAGACTGTACTCCGTCTGCGGTCTTCTTTGCCCTTCCCCAATCCTCATGACTTTGCACTTGGTGGGATTGAACTCCAGGAGCCAGTTGCTGGACCAGGTCTGCAGCCTGTCCAGATCCCTTTGTAGTTCTGCCTGGTCTTCGATCGAATGAACTCTTCTCATCAACTTCACGTCATCTGCAAACAGGGACACCTCGGAGTTTATTCCTTCCGTCATGTCGTTCACAAATACCAGAAACAGCACTGGTCCTAGGACTGACCCCTGTGGGACCCCGCTGGTCACAGGTGCCCACTCTGACACCTCGCCACGTACCATTACTCGCTGCTGTCTTCCTGACAAGTATTCCCTGATCCATTGCAGTGCCTTCCCTGTTATCCCTGCTTGATCCTCCAGTTTTTGCACTAATCTCTTGTGTGGTACTGTGTCAAAAGCCTTCTTGCAGTCCAAGAAAATGCAATCCACCCACCCCTCTCTCTCTTGTCTTACTGCTGTCACCATGTCATAGAACTCCAGTAGGTTTGTGACACAGGATTTCCCATCTCTGAAACCATGTTGGCTGTTGGTGATGAGATCATTCCTTTCTAGATGTTCCACCATTCTTCTCCTGACAATCTTTTCCATGATTTTGCATGCTATACATGTCAGTGACACTGGTCTGTAGTTTAGTGCTTCATGTCTGTCTCCTTTTTTAAAGATTGGGACCACATTTGCTGTCTTCCATGCCTCAGGCAATCTCCCTGTCTCGATAGATGTATTGAATAATGTTGTTAGGGGTACACATAGCTCCTCTGCTCCCTCTCTCAGGACCCATGGAGAGATGTTATCTGGCCCCATTGCCTTTGAGGTATCTAGCTCACTCAGAAGCCTCTTCACTTCTTCCTCAGTTGTGTGTACTGTGTCCAGCACATGGTGGTGTACCCCACCTCTCCGTCTTTCTGGAGCCCCTTCTGTCTCCTCTGTGAACACTTCTTTGAATCTCTTGTTGAGTTCCTCACATACTTCACGGTCATTTCTTTTTGTCTCTCCTCTTTCCTTCCTTAGCCTGATTACCTGGTCCTTAACGGTTGTTTTCTACCTGATGTGGCTGTATAACAGCTTCAGGTCAGATTTGGCTTTTGCTGCTATGTCGTTTTCATATTGACGTTGGGCCTCCCTTCTTATCTGTGCATATTCGTTTCTGGCTCTACGACTGCTCTCCTTATTCTCCTGGGTCCTTTGCCTTCTATATTTCTTCCATTCCCTAGCACACTTGGTTTTTGCCTCCTTGCATCTTTGGGTGAACCATGGGCTCATCCTGGCTTTTTCATTATTCCTGTTACCCTTGGGTACAAACCTCTCCTCAGCCTCCTTGCACATTGTTGCTACATATTCCATCATCTCATTAACTGGCTTCCCTGCCAGTTCTCTGTCCCACTGAACCTCATTCAGGAAGTTCCTCATTCCTGTGTAGTCCCCTTTCCTGTAGTTTGGTTTCATTTGTCCTTGCCTTCCTGCTTCCCCCTCCACTTGTAGCTCTACTGTGTATTCGAAGCTCAAAAAAACATGATCGCTGGCCCCAAGGGGTCTTTCATATGTGATGTCCTCAATATCTGCACTACTCAAGGTGAATACTAAGTCCAGTCTTGCTGGTTCATCCTCTCCTCTCTCTCTTGTAGTGTCCCTTACGTGTTGGCACATGAAGTTTTCCAGTACCACCTCCATCATCTTAGCCCTCCATGTATCTTGGCCCCCATGTGACTCCAAGTTCTCCCATTCGATCTCCTTGTGGTTAAAGTCGCCCATGATCAGGAGCTTTGCCCTGCATGCATGAGCTCTTCTGGCCACTGCAGCCAGTGTGTCAACCATCGCTCTATTGCTCTCGTCATACTCTTGCCTTGGCCTCCTGCTGTTCTGTGGTGGGTTATACATCACTGCAATTATCACCTTGGGACCACCAGAGTGAAGCGTTCCCGCTATGTAATCACTTTCTTCTCCGCTGTCTCCTCTCTCCAGCTCATCAAAATTCCATCGGTGTTTGATCAGCAATGCCACTCCTCCACCCCCCCCTGTTCCTTCTGTCTTTTCTCAGGATCTGGTATCCCGCTGGAAAGATGGCATCTGTTATCATACCTGTAAGCTTGGTTTCTGTGATCGTTATGATGTCTGGTGATGCCTCTTTGACTCTTTCGTGCCACTCCTCCCACTTGTTTGTTATTCCATCAGCGTTTGTGTACCATACCTTCAGTTTCCTTTCCAACACTGTGGTTTGGGGGGCCTGTGGGGGTGGGAGACCTGGTAGCTTACTGTGGGATTCTATGGTTGGGGGTTGGGTGGAAGCTGTGGGTATGGATTGTATTGTGTGTTGGGATGGTGTGATAGGTTGTGGGGTTCTGAGGATAGTTGTGTGTGTGCTTGCCCTTGCTGCTCTGTTCTGCTCTGACTGACCTCTGCTGGTTCCATCCTTGTCTCCTTTCCTAGCTCCTTTCGCTTTTTTGTCCTCTCCCTCAGCTGCTTTCTCTCTGTTTGTGTTCTGTCTCTGTCTAGGAACACATTCTTGTACTCTTCCGAACTTTTCAACCGTGGTTTCTCTTGGAGGATCCTGTTCCACACTGTTTCTGTCCTGAGAATCAGCTTGATCGGTCGGTTTCTCCCCTTCAAGTACCCCCCTATTCTCTGAAAATTTACAATCTCATCCATGTCTTCTCCCCCTATTTCCGTGATGATTTTCTCAATCTCCTTTCTTTCTTCCTGCCGTCTTTCATTGTGTGTCCTTTCCTCTCTCTCCCGAAGCCC
>NC_091298.1:53736871-53741871 GCF_038502225.1 Cherax quadricarinatus
TCATCTTGCTTGTTGTTGTAGCATGTTGCTTGTATGCTGATTATATGAGGGCTGTTTTAGCCTGTATGTTGATTGTATGAGTGTTGTTGCAGTATGCTGCTTGAATGTTGATTGTATGAGGGTTGTTGTAGCATGCTGCTTGTATTTTGACTGTATGAGGGTTGTTGTAGCGTGTTGATTGTATGAGAGTCGTTGTAGCACGTTGCTTGTATGAGAGCCCTTGCAGCGTGCTGATTGTATGCTGACTGAATGAGGGTTGTATGGAAGGTTATATGATGTTGGTTGTATATTGGTTGTGTGGTACTGGTTGTCTGACGGTTGCGTTATGGTGTATGATGGTATTATGATAATGTTCGCATGATGGTTGTATGATGTTTGTGTAATGTTGGTTGTATGATGTTCGTTGCATAATACTAATTGCATGAAGTTGCTTGTGTGATATTGGCTGTATGATGCAGAGTGCATGATGCTCACTGTATTAAGCTTGTTGCATAATACTGGTTAGATTACATATTGGCTGTATGATGCAGGTTATATAATGAACGCCTTCGACTGTACGACACTGGCTGAATGATGGTTTAATTTCCCTGCATGATGATGGCTGCATGACATCAGCTGTACACAGCTAGGACAGATGATAGATGGTTTACATATTTATCATACCTCCGATCATCTGGCAATCCCTCCCAAGGGTAAACAAGATCCCTGTGCCATGGACCACTTACTAATGTTACAAAAAGTGTGTTAATGCTCTCCCTAGTTGCAACGTGCTGTGTGAATGAGGGAAGCCAGCCAGCTGGCTCGCGTACCTTGTACTTCTTTCACATTTAGTACACTACGCTTGCAACATTTGGGAATCTTTATTGCTGGCGAAACGCTTCCACAAATGTTACACAAGGGTCTCATTCTTCAACTTGTGGGTTTTCTAAGCTATTTACATTATAAACCAAGCTTGTTTTGTATAATGATACACCTACATTTTAGAGTAAATAACCAAACTTCGTGTAAATATGGTAAATCTCAGGAATTATATGTATAGTCTCCTTGCCTGACAAAGTATACTGAAATACCCAGGAATAACAGGATATATACACCATGAGGTATATCTATCTCTCAGGGTATATACACTGAGCTTACTTTAATTCCTACTTTAGGGAATAAAGTATTCTTGACTGATGGTGAGCAAGTAACATGTTGAATTATTGAGCCTCGAGTAGTTGACAGGCTTTAAACCCTTATTAACCAGCCAGCATCAGAATGACTGACTATTATTATTATTACTGGAATCAATTAAAGCGCTGAACCTCCAGAATGATTAAGAGCCAGTGTGGTCGTAATTCTGACAAAGACTTGTACCTAGCAATCTTGCGTGCTCACCTACCTAGCAATCTTGCGTGCTCACCTACCTAGCAATCTTGCGTGCTCACCTACCTAGCAATCTTGCATACTCACCTACCTAGCAATCTTGCGTGCTCACCTACCTAGCAATCTTGCGTGCTCACCTACCTAGCAATCTTGCGTGCTCACCTACCTAGCAATCTTGCGTGCTCACCTACCTAGCAATCTTGCGTGCTCACCTACCTAGCAATCTTGCGTGCTCACCTACCTAGCAATCTTGCGTGCTCACCTACAAAGCAGTCTTACGTGTTCACGTACCAAGCAATCTTACGTGCTCACCTACTTAGCAATCTCACCTGCTCACCTATGTAGCAATGTTACATGCTAACCCACCTAGCAATGTTACATGCTAACCCACCTAGCAATCTTACTTGCTCGCCTACCTAGCAATCTCATTTGCTCACCTCCTTAGTAATCTTACTTTCCCACCTACCTAGCAGTCTTTCTCACCTACCTAGGAATCTTAGGTGTTCACCTACTTAGGAATCTTAGGTGCTCACCTACCTAGCAATCTCATCTGCCTAGCAATATCACCTACTGAGAAATCTTAGGTGCTCACCTACCTTGCAGTCTCACCTACCTAGCAATCTTAGGTGCTCAGCTACCTTGCAGTCTCACCTACCTAGCAATCTTAGGTGCTCGCCTACCTTGCAGTCTCACCTACCTAGCAAGGTAGGACATATACACCTTGCAGTCTCACCTACCTAGCAATCTTAGGTGCTCGCCTACCTTGCAGTCTCACCTACCCAGCAATCTTAGGTGCTCGCCTACCTTGCAGTCTCACCTACCTAGCAATCTTACGTGCTCACCTACAAAGCAGTCTCACCTACCTAGCAATCTTAGGTGCTCACCTACCTTGCACTTTCATCTACCTAGCAATCTTAGGGGCTCACCTACCTTGCAGTCTCACCTACCTAGCAATTTTAGGTGCTCACCTACCTTGCAGTCTCACCTACCTAGCAATTTTAGGTGCTCACCTACCTTGCAGTCTCACCTACCTAGCAATCTTAGGTGCTCGCCTACCTTGCAGTCTCACCTACCTAGCAATCTTAGGTGCTCACCTACCTTGCAGTCTCACCTACCTAGCAATCATAGGCGCTCACCTACCTAGCAATCTTAGGTGCTCGCCTACCTAGCAGTCTCACCTACCTAGCAATCTTAGGTGCTCACCTACCTTGCAGTCTCACCTATCGACTACACGATGATCATTAAGACTGAACCTAACATTTTCATCACCATACAAGAATACATTAATCCCTAAAAATAGGGATTAATGTAAACTCTTAGTATACATACACTGAGAAAAATACACCTAACGGTGATAAAGTTAATTTTAATATTGTTATGGGAATAATTTTATGAAAAAATCATGATCAGGTGTCAGGATTATTATTTAAGATTTAGTGAACAGTTGTCTGTATGATGGTTGTATGATGACTGTATGATGATGGTTGTATGATGATGGTTGTATGATGAATGTATGATGATGGTTATGATGAATGTATGATGATGGTTGTATGATGACTGTATGATGATGGCTGTATGATGATGGCTGTATGATGATGGTTGTATGATGATGGTTGTATGATGATGGTTGTATGATGATGGTTGTATGATGTTGGTTGTATGATGATGGATGTATGATGATGGATGTATGATGATGGTTGTATGATGATGGTTGTATGATGTTGGTTGTATGATGATGGATGTATGATGGTTGTATGATGATGGTTGTATGATAGTTGTATGATGATGGTTGTATGATGATGGTTGTATGATGCTGGTTGTATGATGTTGGTTGTATGATGATGGTTGTATGATGATGGATGTATGATGATGGTTGTATGATGTTGGTTGTATGATGATGGATGTATGATGATGGTTCTATGATGATGGTTGTATGATGATGGTTGTATGATGACTGTATGATGATGGTTGTATGATGAATGTATGATGATGGTTGTATGATGATGGTTGTATGATGGTTGTATGATGATGGTTTTATGATGTTGGTTGTATGATGATGGATGTATGATGATGGTTGCATGATGATGGTTATGATGGTTGTATGATGATGGTTGTATGATGGTTGTATGATGATGGTTGTATGATGGTTGTATGATGTTGGTTGTATGATGATGGTTGTATGATGTTGGTTGTATGATGATGGTTGTATGATGTTGGTTGTATGATGATGGTTGTATGATGTTGGTTGTATGATGATGGTTGTATGATGTTAGTTATATAATGCTAGTCGTGTGAAGTTGGATGGAGGATGTGTCTATGATATCTGTATAATACTGGTTGTATGAGTTGTATGATGTAGGTTGTATGGCAGTAATATGATGATGTATGATGCTGAGCAGATAATATTAGCCATCTGATGTTTGGGTCAGGTCTGACTGGCTGGTGTCTTTTATACTCTGTTTTCTTCGTCAGGAAACAGGACAGTAAGAACTCTGTTTTCTTCGTCAGGAAACAGGACACTAAGAACTCTGTTTTCTTCGTCAGGAAACAGGACAGTAAAAACTCTGTTTTCTTCGTCAGGAAACAGGACACTAAGAACTCTGTTTTCTTCGTCAGGAAACAGGACAGTAAAAACTCTGTTTTCTTCGTCAGGAAACAGGACAGTAAGAACTCTGTTTTCTTCGTCAGGAAACAGGACAGTAAAAACTCTGTTTTCTTCGTCAGGAAACAGGACAGTAAGAACTCTGTTTTCTTCGTCAGGAAACAGGACAGTAAGAACTCTGTTTTCTTCGTCAGGAAACAGGACAGTAAAAACTCTGTTTTCTTCGTCAGGAAACAGGACAGAAAGAACTCTGTTTTCTTCGTCAGGAAACAGGACAGTAAGAACTCTGTTTTCTTCGTCAGGAAACAGGATAGTAAAAACTCTGTTTTCTTCGTCAGGAAACAGGACAGAAAGAACTCTGTTTTCTTCGTCAGGAAACAGGACAGTAAGAACTCTGTTTTCTTCGTCAGGAAACAGGACAGTAAAAACTCTGTTTTCTTCGTCAGGAAACAGGACAGAAAGAACTCTGTTTTCTTCGTCAGGAAACAGGACAGTAAGAACTCTGTTTTCTTCGTCAGGAAACAGGACACTAAGAACTCTTGTTTTCTTCGTCAGGAAACAGGACACTAAGAACTCTGTTTTCTTCGTCAGGAAACAGGACAGTAAGAACTCTGTTTTCTTCGTCAGGAAACAGGACACTAAGAACTCTGTTTTCTTCGTCAGGAAACAGGACAGTAAAAACTCTGTTTTCTTCGTCAGGAAACAGGACAGAAAGAACTCTGTTTTCTTCGTCAGGAAACAGGACAGTAAGAACTCTGTTTTCTTCGTCAGGAAACAGGACAGTAAGAACTCTGTTTTCTTCGTCAGGAAACAGGACAGTAAAAACTCTGTTTTCTTCGTCAGGAAACAGGACAGAAAGAACTCTGTTTTCTTCGTCAGGAAACAGGACAGTAAGAACTCTGTTTTCTTCGTCAGGAAACAGGAAAGTGGAAACTCTGTTTTCTTCGTCAGGAAACAGGACAGTAAGAACTCTGCTTTCTTCGTCAGGAAACAGGAAAGTGGAAACTCTGTTTTATTCGTCAGGAAACAGGAC
>NC_091298.1:53746871-53779371 GCF_038502225.1 Cherax quadricarinatus
GTTCACAAAAAGAAGAGCAGAGCAGAAATCAGCAACTACAGACCAGTGTCACTCCTGTCAATCACTGGTAAGATCCTTGAGACAATAATCTCAAGACAAATGACAGAGTTTTTTGACTACCACTCACTACTTTGTGATCGTCAATATGGCTTCAGGAAAGGTTACTCTGCTGCTGATCTGTTGTTAAACCTCTCCACTAAGTGGCACCAGTCACTGGATGAATCCAAAGTCAGCTGTGTGGTAGCACTGGACATTGCTGGCGCTTTCGACCGGGTGTGGCACCAGGGCTTCTTAGCAAAACTTCAAGCACTGGGAATTGCAGGCTCTACGCTATGTCTCCTCAGTGATTACCTTCATGGGAGATCTCTAAGTGTAGTTCTCAATGGAATGGAATCAGCAAGACATCCTATTGGGGCAAGTGTTCCACAAGGAAGCGTGCTGGGTCCATTGTTATGGAATGTCTACTTCAATGACCTTCTTCATCTCATCCCAGAATCACATGCATATGCAGACGACTGTACACTGACATTCACTTATCCAAGAGAAGAAATGCCAGCTGCTCTAAGCTACATCAATCACCAGCTGAGAGCTATATCAGCTTGGGGAAATAGATGGGAAGTAACATTTGCACCTGAGAAAACGCAAATGATGATTGTCTCTAGGCACCATGATGGTAATGCTGGTGCAGTAGTAAGGATGAATGGGAGGGTGTTGGCACCTGGAGAAGAAGTTGATGTCCTTGGGGTGAAATTTGACTCCAAACTAACCATGAAGAACCATGCTGTAAACCTTGCAAACAAGGCAGCCAGGAAGCTTACAGCACTTCGCCGTATCTCGCATCTGCTTGACAGTAGGGGTTGCAAGATCCTGTACAAGGCACAAGTACGCTCACACCTTGAGTATGCTCCACTTTCTTGGTTTGCCTGCCCCCCCCTCTCATCTGCGACTGCTTGACAGAGTAGAGAACAGAGCAAGACGTCTCATCTCTCGCCTGGACCCATCCTGGATAGATCTGTCATTTCAGCAGAGCCTTCAACATAGGAGGGATGTGGGTGGCCTTACTGTTATGTACAAGGCCAATATTGTCAAAATACCACACTTGGATCCACTTCGAGGACAGCGTGAAACAAGCTTTTATGCCACAAGACGGGCAGAAAGCAGCAACTTCACTCTGGCTGTACCCTTCTCCAGAACATCACTCAATCTGAGATCATACATACCCAGGATGACTCGAGTATGGAACACATTCGTACAGCATAATGATGTCAACGAGATAAAGTCAGTTGATCAAATGAAAATGCTGGCCCACAGATGGCTCCAACTTCATCCTGTTCCCTACTTGTATGTCTCATAACAATAAAAATGCTTTCAAATGAGCTGATGTAGGTAACAGCTCTTAGCTTGCCAATAAAGTTAGGAATCCTTAACCTGTAAATAGCTTGTCAATAAAGCTAGGGATCCTTAACCTTGTCAAACCCTGTGTAAAAAAAAAAAAGAGAGAGAGAGAGAGAGAGAGAGAGACTGGTAGACCGATATGGACAGACTGGAGAGAGAGAGAGAGAGAGAGAGAGACTGGTAGACCGATATGGACAGACTGGTAAACGGATAGGGACAGACAGACTGGTAGACGGACAGGGACAGACAAACTGGTAGACGGATAGGGACAGACAGACTGGTAGAAGGATAGAGACAGACAGACTGGTAGACGGATAGGGACAGACAGACTGGTAGACGGATAGGGACAGACTGGTAAACGGATAGGGACAGACAGACTGGTAGACGGACAGGGACAGACTGGTAAACGGATAGGGACAGACAGACTGGTAGAATGATAGGGACAGACAGACAGATGAACATGAATGAAAGGAGCGACTTAGTGAGGTAGAAGAAGCAAGAACCTAGTCATGGAACTCAAGGTCTCCTGCCAGTGACATCAGAAGCTGGCCAGAAAGTGTATTGTTACTTACAGTTGTTTTCTAGACCATTAGGGCTGTTTAAGGAAGCATATTGGGAATTTAATTGGACTGCTCCGAGAGCTTAATGGCGAGTCCGTAACCCAATACTTATATTTCTTCCTCCAGTATTGTTGCTGCAAGTGGAGCGCCCTTCAAGGACGGTCCTTGATGCTGGTGAGGACCTGTAGTACGACTCTTCAAAAAACCTGAGGTCTTACAGTACGCCTTCTTAAACATTCATATACACATGTGCTTACTTTATCTCCATTACCTTAGGTTAGACTAGTTAAGTTTGTCAGGAAACTGGACAAGTGTTTCCTGACGCGGGTCTTAGTCATCTGACCGAGGCCTTCCACTGGTTTACCGGTCCACCCCCTGACGCCATTTTCTTTTATACTTACTGTGTCCCGTTGTTTGGTTGGCAACACACTCATTTAACACATTGGAGCCCATGGTTCGATCCACGGTACGGGTGAAAATATTGGGCGTGCTTCCTTAATTAAGACACCTCCTATCCTTGTTCACCTAGTATTAAATAGGTCCCTGGGTGTTAGTCGATTGGTGTGGGTCACATCCTGGGTACAAATTAACCTAATTTGTCCGAAATACTCTGCAAAACCAGATGTTTTCTATATAGTATGCCACTGATGTCAGCTATGGTCTGTAAAAGTTGTATCATGTACTTATAGAAATAAAAATTATTATTATTATAGTCAGATTTATTGTTTTTCTTCATAAATGGCTTCCATCCGAATGAACAGTTTTGTATAACATCGATGAAATCTGATTACCTTCCATTTCCCTGTTGCTGTATGACCCCTATGAGTTTAACGCTTCCCCGTGAATATACAAATATTGTGGGTGTAAGGAGCAAGTGAGCTGAGCCTGGGTAAACAGTTTGATGGAGTCGAGAAAATAATATTAACTCTGGTAAAGTCACTTTAAGCCGGTTGAGTGCCTGTTACTACCTGAATTTTGGCACGAAATACACACAGTATCACAAGGCCACTCTGGTCGTAGCTCAGTGGTAGAACGTCCGTATCGTAACACAAGGACTTGGGTTCACTCCAGGACGAGTTCAGACGGAAGTAAGAATGCTTGCACCTGCTGTCCCTGTTCACCTAGCAGTAAGTAGGTACCTGGGCGTTAGCTCTTATGGGTCTCATCCTGGGGAGGAGAATCAAAGGACCCTAATCTAATTAAGCCATACTGCTTGGCTTTTTTTGACCCTGTGGGTTTGTAACCCACAGAGTCAATAATCCGGGTGTTTGGCGAGGAAGAGATGAACCGGCCTAATATATTTTCAACAGAATATATACACAGAAAGGCTCATATCTGTCATTATATATACGCTGAGTTTAATCCCTATTTTAGGCGTTAAAGCACTCTTGACTAATAGTACCCAGCTGACAGACAGCCTTAATGACCGTCAAACAGACGCTAGACTTTCAACCTAATGAACCACCTAATTAAGCGTCATTTATTTTAGCGATGATGCAAAAATGTATATTTTGGCACATACATGAAGGAATGTGTTCCCCACATGATGTAGGAAGCTTGAATTTCTAAAGTTGTATAATAAATCGTTGCAAGCTTGTGAAACAACAGTGTGTGCCAGCACACGGAGATTAACACTGTAATTAGCACAGTTAGAAAGTAAATATTTGTATCATATTACAACACATATTATTGTTGTTGCTGTAATTGTATTATTATTATTATTAAGGTCAAATTGTTGCTGTTGTTTTTGTTTCTGCTAATGTTTTTATTGTTATGATTATTATTAATAAACGATTAAAATGTGGTAGAGTCATTTAGCTTCTGGGAAACGGGATGTAACAAGGTTCGGTCCGAGCCAGGCTTGTCTGGTGGATGCCTGGTCAACCAGGCTATTGCTGCTGGCGGCCCGCTGAATGACCACCCCTTCCCTTCAGTATTTGTCGTAAAATGTGCTAAACCCGCATGAGTCATATAGCTCTGTAAAACAACATTCCTTTCTAGACGAAGAATCGATCCCCGGACCTGTGACGAGAGCCGCGACCCTCACCACTAGACTACGAAAGTGTTGCAACCCCTGAATGGGTTACAATGATTATTATGTATATATATAATGTATATTATCTTTTCATATAATTTTATATTGCTTATATTTGCGATAATAGCTAAATCGTAAATATATTGCTTTATATTCTTATTTGACTTATGTTGTTAGGATGTACATAATATGTGCTCAGTTCAAGTCTTGATTGTCAAACTACTGTAATTATCGCTTGTCGCTCGTTATACTGCCGGCTTCTGAGCTGTGCTGTCCACGGGGCTATCACGTGATCGAGGGGGGGTATCCTCACCTCTCGTGAAGTATTCAGTCTGCTCTAGACTCGCTTGCTGGTTGGACAGATTGTCTGTCTCATTATTCTTGTTAGTTCTGTAGAACTCTGTTCACAGAACATTGTATAGACTTAGTGATTTTCGACGTTGTACTGAGGTTGTGTGTCGCTTAGACACTCTGAACATCTCAGGTCCTTAGCTATAGCTTCTGACCTAATTTTGTACTGGTTTCTGTGTATTGTCACAGTCAGGGTTTTTCCTATGCTGAACTTAGATTCAGTAGTATGGGAGTTTTGTAACTTTTGTGGAGGATCTGCTGATGGTCCCTACTTAGTGTCGCTATATTATCTCCTTGATCCTGATTGTGTCGCAGTCGCTTGTTATATGGCTATTGGGCTTAGCATTCTTTTCATTGTTCAAGCAGACTGTTCTGGTTGCCAGTCGGTCAAGAAGTTAATGTGAGGACTTTGTCAGTCACTTGTTTAAGTCTAGTCGAGTCGTGAGACATAGTGAACTACTTAGAGCACTTACACGCATACACAAACTTACTTGTACATATTTGTAATATCTTATTAAATGTTAATGTACCAGACGGTACTTAAGAATTATAAATGTGATATGTGCTTTCAGCACAATAATACTGAACTCGAGAGATTGATTTTATTTTGATTGCTGTGATTAATTTAATTTGATAATATACCTCTAGACTTAATAAATTTATTAAATTTTAATTTCTCTAGTTAGTAGCCTACCAGTTGTAATCCTGAAACACTATTGAATAATACTGAATTTTAATGGATAATTGGACAAGGATACTGACTACTTGTTACGAAAACCCAGTAACAGGCTGGATGCTAGAAGGGTAGTCCTTTCTAGTATTCACTGGAGATCTCTAAGCTTTTAGAATCGCGTTTTTTGTAACAGAGAGTCAGCATTGCTTTCAATTATTTTACCTAGACCTTTCTCTGGCTAACCGCTCCGCCCTGTAAAAAAATCCAGTCACAAGAGGTAATATTTAAATTTCTCCAAGGCACTCATAAAACCAAAGAAAACCTTTACTTATCCTAATATTAACACTGTACTTACAGTGAAAACAAACACTTCACACTGTTGATAATCGGTGTAATATGAGCAGAAAGGGCATTGAACCCTCGTCCTCACAGCTGTGACGAGGAGACACGACCAGAGCGTCACCGATTATTAAAATACTCTAAATTAAGTTCCCTTGAGACCCTGAGTAGTGAGAATTGCCGCTGCCACCTTATATAACACTTCACAGTTCATCCAGTGATAGTTCACTCTTGTATGATAACACATGATCATACACAATTCATCCAGTGATAGTTCACTCTTGTATGATAACACATGATCATACACAGTCCTAAAAGTGACAGTTTTCTTGTGTGTCAACATTAATCATATAATTCTTTATACAGACTAATATTTCCAGCCACCGTGTATATATCACGAATGATGATGATTACTCGTGAAAAAACACTAAACCCCTATATATCAGATTAAAGACGCATGAGCACATACTTAGCACATATTATGAGCACGTTTCGATCCTGGACCTTGTTGACTCTAACAAGCTGTGAGTGCATGTGTTTTGAAGCACCACTTGTCGGTGGCCAGAGGGCTCTGATGGCCTGGTGGTTAAAGCTCTCGCTTCACACGGCGAGGGTCTGGGACCGATTCCCAGCCAGGGTAGAAATCTCCACAATTGTTGTCTATGTTCACCCATCAGTAAAATGGGTACCTGGGTGTTAGTCGACTGGTGTGGATTGTATCCTGGGACACTGACCTAATTTGCCCGAAATGCTCAGCATAACAAGCGGCTTTCTATATGATAGTATGTCACTGATGTCAGCTAGGACTGTATACCTTGTGCATGTATTTATAGTAAATATATTATTATTATTCGAGACCAGATTTTTCACCATAAGGGTCACAGAGGGGAATGGAAGGCAATCAGTTTTCAATTTCTGGATCAACGGATATTCTTGAGAATCAAGGTAGCCCACATGAAGAGTCAGAGAGGAACAGTGTGGGACCCGACCCGTCTTTGCTCCCTGAGAGTTGAGACCTGAGGTATGGTAAGGTACTCAACCATCCCTGACAGTGAGACCTGAGGAATGGTGAGGCACTCAACCATCCCTGAGAGTGAGACCTGAGGAATGGTGAGGTACTCGACCATTCCTGAGAGACCTGAGGAACAGTGAGGTGCTAGACCATCCCTGAGAGTGAGACATGAGGAATGGTCAGGTACTCGACCATCCATGAGAGTGAGACCTGAGGAATGGTGAGGCACTCGACCATCCCTGAGAGTGAGACCTGAGAAACAGTGAGGTGCTGGACCATCCCTGAGAGTGAGACCTGATGAATGGTGAGGTACTGACCATCCCTGAGAGTGAGACCCGAGGAATCGTGAGGTACTCGGCCATCCCTGAGAGTGAGACCTGATGAATTGTGAGGTACTAGACCATCCCTGAGAGTAAGACCTGAGGAATGGTGAGGTACTCGACCATCCCAGAGAGTGAGACCTGAGGAATGGTGAGGTACTCGACCATCCCTGAGAGTGATACCTGATGAATGGTGAGGTACTCGACCATCCCTGAGAGTGAGACCTGATGAATGGTGAGGTACTCGACCATCCCTGAGAGTGAGACCTGATGAATGGTGAGGTACTAGACCATCCCTGAGAGTGAGACCTGATGAATGGTGAGGTACTCGACCATCCCTGAGTGAGACCTGATGAATGGTGAGGTACTAGACCATCCCTGAGAGTAAGACCTGAGGAATGGTGAGGTACTCGACCATCCCTGAGAGTAAGACCTGAGGAATGGTGAGGTACTCGACCATCCCAGAGAGTGAGACCTGAGGAATGGTGAGGTACTCGACCATCCCTGCGAGTGAGACCTGATGAATGGTGAGGTACTCGACCATCCCTGAGAGTGAGACCTGAGGAATGGTGAGGTACTAGACCATACCTGAGAGTGAGACCTGAGGAATGGTGAGGTAATAGACCATCCCTGAGAGTGAGACCTGATGAATGGTGAGGTACTCAACCATCCCTGAGAGTGAGACCTGAGGAATGGTGAGGTACTAGACCATCCCTGAGAGTGAGACCTGATGAATGGTGAGGTACTAGACCATCCCTGAGAGTGAGACCTGATGAATGGTGAGGTACTAGACCATCCCTGAGAGTGAGACCTGAGGAATGGTGAGGTACTAGACCATCCCTGAGAGTAAGACCTGAGGAATGGTGAGGTACTAGACCATCCGTGAGTGAGACCTGATGAATGGTGAGGTACTAGACCATCCCTGAGAGTGAGACCTGAGGAATGGTGACGTACTCGACCATCCCTGAGAGTGAGACCTGAGGAATGGTGAGGTACTAGACCATCCCTGAGAGTAAGACCTGAGGAATGGTGAGGTACTCGACCATGACTGAGAGTGAGACCTGAGGAATGGTGAGGTACTAGAAAATCCCTGAGAGTAAGACCTGAGGAATGGTGAGGTACTAGACCATCCCTGAGAGTAAGACCTGAGGAATGGTGAGGTACTAGACCATCCCTGAGAGTAAGACCTGAGGAATGGTAAGGTACTAGACCATCCCTGAGAGTGAGACCTGAGGAATGGTGAGGTACTAGACCATCCCTGAGAGTGAGACCTGAGGAATGGTGAGGTACTAGACCATCCCTGAGAGTGAGACCTGATGAATGGTGAGGTACTAGACCATCCCTGAGAGTGAGACTTGAGGAATGGTGAGGTACTAGACCATCCCTGAGAGTAAGACCAGAGGAATGGTGAGGTACTCTACCATCCCTGAGAGTGAGACCTGATGAATGGTGAGGTACTCGACCATCCCTGAGAGTGAGACCTGATGAATGGTGAGGTACTAGACAATCCCTGACAGTAAGACCTGAGGAATGGTGAGGTACTAGACCATCCCTGAGAGTGAGACCTGAGGAATGGTGAGGTACTAGACCATCCCTGAGAGTGAGACATGAGGAATGGTGAGGTACTAGACCATCCCTGAGAGTAAGACCTGAGGAATGGTGAGGTACTAGACCATCCCTGAGAGTGAGACCTGAGGAATGGTGAGGTACTCGACCATCCCTGAGAATGAGACCTGAGGGATGGTGAGGTACTAGACCATCCATGAGAGTGAGACCTGAGGAATGGTGAGGTACTAAACCATCCCTGAGAGTGAGACCTGGGGAATGGTGAGGTACTAGACTATCCCTGAGAGTGAGACCTGAAGAATGGTGAGGTACTAGACCATCCATGAGAGTGAGACCTGAGGAATGGTGAGGTACTAGACCATCCCTGAGAGTAAGACCAGAGGAATGGTGAGGTACTAGACCATCCCTGAGAGTGAGACCTGATGAATGGTGAGGTACTCGACCATCCCTGAGAGTGAGACCTGAGGAATGGTGAGGTACTAGACCATCCCTGAGAGTAAGACCTGAGGAATGGTGTACTAGACCATCCCTGAGAGTGGATGAATGGTGAGGTACTAGACCATCCCTGAGAGTAAGACCTGAGGAATGGTGAGGTACTAGACCATCCCTGAGAGTGAGACCTGAGGAATGGTGAGGTACTAGACCATCCCTGAGAGTGAGACCTGATGAATGGTGAGGTACTAGACCATCCCTGAGAGTGAGACCTGAGGAATGGTGAGGTACTAGACCATCCCTGAGAGTAAGACCTGAGGAATGGTGAGGTACTAGACCATCCCTGAGAGTGAGACCTGATGAATGGTGAGGTACTCGACCATCCCTGAGAGTGAGACCTGATGAATGGTGAGGTACTAGACCATCCCTGAAAGTAAGACCTGAGGAATGGTGAGGTACTAGACCATCCCTGAGAGTGAGACCTGATGAATGGTGAGGTACTCGACCATCCCTGAGAGTGAGACCTGAGGAATGGTGAGGTACTAGACCATCCCTGAGAGTGAGACCTGAGGAATGGTGAGGTACTAGACCATCCCTGAGAGTGAGACCTGAGGAATGGTGAGGTACTAGACCATCCCTGAGAGTGAGACCTGATGAATGGTGAGGTACTCGACCATCCCTGAGAGTGAGACCTGAGGAATGGTGAGGTACTAGACCATCCCTGAGAGTGAGACCTGATGAATGATGAGGTACTCGACCATCCCTGAGAGTGAGACCTGAGGAATGGTGAGGTACTAGACCATCCCTGAGAGTAAGACCTGATTAATGGTGAGGTACTAGACCATCCCTGAGAGTGAGACCTGAGGAATGGTGAGGTACTAAACCATCCCTGAGAGTAAGTCTTGAGGAATGGTGAGGTACTAGACCATCCCTGAGAGTGAGACGTGATGAATGGTGAGGTACTAGACCATCCCTGAGAGTAAGACCTGAGGAATGGTGAGGTACTAGACCATCCCTGAGAGTGAGACCTGAGGAATGGTGAGGTACTAGACCATCCCTGAGAGTAAGACCTGAGGAATGGTGAGGTACTAGACCATCCCTGAGAGTGAGACCTGAGGAATGGTGAGGTACTAGACCATCCCTGAGAGTGAGACCTGAGGGATGGTGAGGTACTAGACCATCCATGAGAGTGAGACCTGAGGAATGGTGAGGTACTAGACCATCAATGAGAGTGAGACCTGAGGAATGGTGAGGTACTAGACTATCCCTGAGAGTGAGACCTGAGGAATGGTGAGGTACTAGACCATCCATGAGAGTGAGACCTGAGGAATGGTGAGGTACTAGACCATCCCTGAGAGTGAGACCTGAGGAATGGTGAGGTACTAGACCATCCCTGAGAGTAAGACCAGAGGAATGGTGAGGTACTAGACCATCCCTGAGAGTGAGACCTGATGAATGGTGAGGTACTCGACCATCCCTGAGAGTGAGACCTGAGGAATGGTGAGGTACTAGACCATCCCTGAGAGTAAGACCTGAGGAATGGTGAGGTACTAGACCATCCCTGAGAGTGAGACGTGATGATTGGTGAGGTACTAGACCATCCCTGAGAGTAAGACCTGAGGAATGGTGAGGTACTACACCATCCCTGAGAGTGAGACCTGAGGAATGGTGAGGTACTAGACCATCCCTGAGAGTGAGACCTGATGAATGGTGAGGTACTAGACCATCCCTGAGAGTGAGACCTGAGGAATGGTGAGGTACTAGACCATCCCTGAGAGTAAGACCTGAGGAATGGTGAGGTACTAGACCATCCCTGAGAGTGAGACCTGATGAATGGTGAGGTACTCGACCATCCCTGAGAGTGAGACCTGATGAATGGTGAGGTACTCGACCATCCCTGAGAGTAAGACCTGAGGAATGGTGAGGTACTAGACCATCCCTGAGAGTGAGACCTGAGGAATGGTGAGGTACTAGACCATCCCTGAGAGTGAGACCTGAGGAATGGTGAGGTACTAGACCATCCCTGAGAGTAAGACCTGAGGAATGGTGAGGTACTAGACCATCCCTGAGAGTGAGACCTGATGAATGGTGAGGTACTCGACCATCCCTGAGAGTGAGACCTGATGAATGGTGAGGTACTCGACCATCCCTGAGAGTAAGACCTGAGGAATGGTGAGGTACTAGACCATCCCTGAGAATGAGACCTGAGGAATGGTGAGGTACTAGACCATCCCTGAGAGTGAGACCTGAGGAATGGTGAGGTACTAGACCATCCCTGAAAGTAAGACCTGAGGAATGGTGAGGTACTAGACCATCCCTGAGAGTGAGACCTGGTGAATGGTGAGGTACTCGACCATCCCTGAGAGTGAGACCTGAGGAATGGTGAGGTACTAGACCATCCCTGAGAGTGAGACCTGAGGAATGGTGAGGTACTAGACCATCCCTGAGAGTGAGACCTGAGGAATGGTGAGGTACTAGACCATCCCTGAGAGTAAGACCTGAGGAATGGTGAGGTACTAGACCATCCCTGAGAGTGAGAATTGATGAATGGTGAGGTACTCGACCATCCCTGAGAGTGAGACCTGAGGAATGGTGAGGTACTAGACCATCCCTGAGAGTGAAACCTGATGAATGGTGAGGTACTCGACCATCCCTGAGAGTGAGACCTGAGGAATGGTGAGGTACTAGACCATCCCTGAGAGTAAGACCTGATTAATGGTGAGGTACTAGACCATCCCTGAGAGTGAGACCTGAGGAATGGTGAGGTACTAGACCATCCCTGAGAGTAAGACCTGAGGAATGGTGAGGTACTAGACCATCCCTGAGAGTGAGACGTGATGAATGGTGAGGTACTAGACCATCCCTGAGAGTAAGACCTGAGGAATGGTGAGGTACTAGACCATCCCTGAGAGTGAGACCTGAGGAATGGTGAGGTACTAGACCATCCCTGAGAGTGAGACCTGAGGAATGGTGAGGTACTAGACCATCCCTGAGAGTGAGACCTGATGAATGGTGAGGTACTAGACCATCCCTGAGAGTGAGACCTGAGGAACGGTGAGGTACTAGATCATCCCTGAAAGTAAGACCTGAGGAATGGTGAGGTACTCGACCATCCCTGAGAGTGAGACCTGATGAATGGTGAGGTACTCGACCATCCCTGAGAGTGAGACGTGATGAATGGTGAGGTACTAGATCATCCCTGAGAGTAAGACCTGAGGAATGGTGAGGTACTAAACCATCCCTGAGAGTGAGACCTGAGGAATGGTGAGGTACTAGACCATCCCTGAGAGTGAGATCTGAGGAATGGTGAGGTACTAGACCATCCCTGAGAGTGAGACCTGAGGAATGGTGAGGTACTCGACCATCCCTGAGAGTGAAACCTGATGAATGGTGAGGTACTCGACCATCCCTGAGAGTGAGACCTGATGAATGGTGAGGTACTCGACCATCCCTGAGAGTAAGACCTGAGGAATGGTGAGGTACTAGACCATCCCTGAGAGTGAGACCTGAGGAATGGTGAGGTACTAGACCATCCCTGAGAGTGAGACCTGAGGAATGGTGAGGTACTAGACCATCCCTGAGAGTGAGACCTGATGAATGGTGAGGTACTCGACCATCCCTGAGTGAGACCTGAGGAATGGTGAGGTACTAGACCATCCCTGAGTGAGACCTGAGGAATGGTGAGGTACTAGACCATCCCTGAGAGTAAGACCTGAGGAATGGTGAGGTACTAGACCATCCCTGAGAGTGAGACCTGAGGAATGGTGAGGTACTAGACCATCCCTGAGAGTGAGACTTGAGGAAAGGTGAGGTACTAGACCATCCCTGAGAGTGAAACCTGATGAATGGTGAGGTACTCGACCATCCCTGAGAGTGAGACCTGATGAATGGTGAGGTACTCGACCATCCCTGAGAGTAAGACCTGAGGAATGGTGAGGTACTAGACCATCCCTGAGAGTGAGACCTGAGGAATGGTGAGGTACTAGACCATCCCTGAGAGTGAGACCTGAGGAATGGTGAGGTACTAGACCATCCCTGAGAGTAAGACCTGAGGAATGGTGAGGTATTAGACCATCCCTGAGAGTGAGACCTGATGAATGGTGAGGTACTCGACCATCCCTGAGTGAGACCTGAGGAATGATGAGGTACTAGACCATCCCTGAGTGAGACCTGAGGAATGGTGAGGTACTAGACCATCCCTGAGAGTGAGACTTGAGGAATGGTGAGGTACTAGACCATCCCTGAGAGTGAGACCTGAGGAATGGTGAGGTACTAGACCATCCCTGAGAGTGAGACTTGAGGAATGGTGAGGTACTAGACCATCCCTGAGAGTGAGACCTGAGGAATGGTGAGGTACTAGACCATCCCTGAGAGTAAGACCTGAGGAATGGTGAGGTACTAGACCATCCCTGAGAGTGAGACTTGAGGAATGGTGAGGTACTAGACCATCCCTGAGAGTGAGACCTGATGAATGGTGAGGTACTCGACCATCCCTGAGAGTAAGATCTTAGGAATGGTGAGGTACTAGACCATCCCTGAGAGTGAGACCTGAGGAATGGTGAGGTACTAGACCATCCCTGAGAGTGAGACCTGAGGAATGGTGAGGTACTAGACCATCCCTGAGAGTAAGACCTGAGGAATGGTGAGGTACTAGACCATCCCTGAGAGTGAGACCTGATGAATGGTGAGGTACTCGACCATCCCTGAGAGTGAGACCTGAGTAATGGTGAGGTACTAGACCATCCCTGAGAGTGAGACCTGAGGAATGGTGAGGCACTAGACCATCCCTGAGAGTGAGACCTGACGAATGGTGAGGTACTAGACCATCCCTGAGAGTGAGACCTGAGGAATGGTGAGGTACTAGACCATCCCTGAGAGTGAGACCTGAGGAATGGTGAGGTACTAGACCATCCCTGAGAGTGAGACCTGAGGAATGGTGAGGTACTCGACCATCCCTGAGAGTGAGACCTGAGGAATGGTGAGGTACTAGACCATCCCTGAGAGTGAGACCTGATGAATGGTGAGGTACTCGACCATCCCTGAGAGTGAGACCTGAGGAATGGTGAGGTACTTGACCATCCCTGAGAGTGAGACCTGATGAATGGTGAGGTACTCGACCATCCCTGAGAGTGAGACCTGAGGAATGGTGAGGTACTAGACCATCCCTGAGAGTAATACCTGAGGAATGGTGAGGTACTAGACCATCCCTGAGAGTGAGACCTGAGGAATGGTGAGGTACTCGACCATCCCTGAGTGAGACCTGATGAACGGTGAGGCACTAGACCATCCCTGAGAGTAAGACCTGAGGAATGGTGAGGTACTTGACCATCCCTGAGTGAAACCTGAGGAATAGTGAGGTACTAGACCATCCCTGAGAGTGAGACCTGAGGAATGGTGAGGTACTAGACCATCCCTGAGAGTAAGACCTGAGGAATGGTGAGGTACTAGACCATCCCTGAGAGTGAGACCTGATGAATGGTGAGGTACTCGACCATCCCTGAGAGTGAGACCTGAGGAATGGTGAGGTACTATACCATACCTGAGAGTGAGACCTGATGAATGGTGAGGTACTCGACCATCCCTGAGAATGAGACCTGAGGAATGGTGAGGTACTAGACCATCCCTGAGAGTGAGACCTGAGGAATGGTGAGGTACTCGACCATCCCTGAGAATGAGACCTGAGGAATGGTGAGGTACTAAACCATCCCTGAGAGTGAGACCTGAGGAATGGTGAGGTACTAGACCATCCCTGAGAGTGAGACCTGAGGAATGGTGAGGTACTAGACCATCCCTGAGAGTGAGACCTGAGGAATGGTGAGGTACTAGACCATCCCTGAGAGTGAGACCTGAGGAATGGTGAGGTACTCGACCATCCCTGAGAGTGAGACCTGAGGAATGGTGAGGTACTAGACCATCCCTGAGAGTGAGACCTGAGGAATGGTGAGGTACTAGACCATCCCTGAGAGTGAGACCTGAGGAATGGTGAGGTACTAGACCATCCCTGAGAGTGAGACCTGAGGAATGGTGAGGTACTAGACCATCCCTGAGAGTGAGACCTGAGGAATGGTGAGGTACTCGACCATCCCAGAGAGTGAAAGTTGACTGTGTGCAAGTTAGCATTTGATTAACTCTGGATAATAATGTTGCAACTCTGGGTGAAGGCCGCGCTGTAATGTCATTGCCAGCAATTTGTACGTTAATGCTCGACTTAAATGAAGTTTAGACCAGTTGAAAGTCATTAATAGAATTTATTTTTTGTAGGCAAGACCGCATAACTTTTGGATCACACACACACACACACACACACACACACCCACACACACACACACACACACACACACACACACACACACACACACACACACACACACATCAAAGGGATGTTCGCAAGTATTTCTTCAGTCAAAGAGTTGTCAGGAAATGGAATAGTCTGGGAAGCGATGTAATGGAGGCAGGATACATAGCTCTAAGAAGAGGTATGATAAAGCTCACAGAGCAACGAAAGTGACCGAGTAGTGACCAGTGAAGAGGCGGGGTCAGGAGCTGTGACTCGACCCCTGCAACCACAACTACGTGAGTACAACTAGGTGAGCACACACACACACACACACACACACACACACACACACACACACACACACACACACACACACACACAAACACACAAACACACACACACACACACACACAAACACAAACACACGCACACGCGCGCGCACGAGAGAAAAATGGATGCATTAAATTAATATGTGTACCGCTAGTGAGACCGGTATCCAAACGGAAGAAGAATAAAATTAGTTCCTGTAGTATTCCCGCGCCACAAATGTACTGGCGAGAAGTTGCAACCCCAGTGTACTTGTTGATCACCTAACGTTCGTAGCATAGTGGTGTAGTGGACTAAGATGTTGAGAAAGTTACTTAGCTTCCCGAGAGACTGGTTAAATATCTCGGTTTCTATCCCCGACTGGCCACAGTAGTGTAATATATACTGTATATATACTTTATATACACTTTATAACATATACAGTAATCGTAAAACACTTCTTCAGGTCCTCAGAGGTAGGCTACGTGTTCAGGATGCTGCAGGCACTTCGTCTCTTGATCACAACAGTGAGACTCGAGAAAATAAAGGTAGTCACTTTGGGGTTCTTGATTTCCCTGATGAGTTTGTCATCTAACCGTTTCAGAAACTTAAAAAGTGCACAATTTCCCCATAATTCAAGGTTTTCTGATCCTAGTGGAGCGAAGTATAGCATGTCAGGCACCTGTGTTTGCTGGTCTTGAAATTGATGGCACCACCACCTTCTGTACCAGCGTGTAGTAGGTACGTGTCATCTATTATAGAAACACAAGTGGTGTAGCGCGGTGACTCCAACCCGGCACTTATGGCTGCCATCGGGTCTGGGTGATTAGTTAGTGTTCTCTTTCTGATGGGTAAAAAAAAAAGTGTGACAAGACTACGTTTGATATCACTGACCTCTTCGTGTCTTGCATTGTTTTCTTCTGATTTATAAAGACCAAATTAGTCTGTCGACGCGTTACTGCAGATATACCTGTGTTCTGATTATTATAATAAAAAAGAAGGGCTAAACCCACAAAGGTCATACAGCGACTTGTGCTCTGAAAGACTGGGAATAGCTAGGCGAAGAGCCACACCAGTGTGAATGTCTTGAGGGTCGAGGTAAGTGCTCTAGGAGGAATTAGAGACAGCCAAGAAGTACACAGCATGTGGCACCATCGCCAGTAGGAGGCCTGCTTTGTTATTTTTAGAGGCACTGTCGAGTATTATTGAAACTATTTTCCCCACAATGGTTTGTCCCAGTGAGACAGTTTGTGGTCTTTAGAAGGGGCTGGTCTGCTTGAAGAGTCTACAAGGACATCCCATTGCCCGGCTCCTTCGATAAACATTGAGTCATATATTCCCACAGAACCTTTCTGGGACTGTCTCCCTCACTAGATCACCGGATGCAATCTATGTTGTCTTGCGAATTCATATTCCCTGAAGTCTAACTGGAAGTGTTGTTTGATCCCATTCGTGCGTATGCAGTGAAAGACTTAGTCCCTTCCTGAATATTGTTTTCAGAGGTTTGTCGTATTCCCTTTAATATCGGCTGTCAGAGGATGATGCACACGTCAAAGGTACAAAAAAAAAAAAAAGCCCGACAGATTGAGGCATCGTGTGAAAAGATACAAGGCATCGTAAGCATTCAGATCAGTTATATTTCTGCTCCATGCTGTTCAAGATATTCGTTTTTTCCTCTAGGACTGTATTAACAGCCTAGGTTCTAGGGGTGCTTCCAGGAAGATGCTCTCAGGATGGGTAGTAGTTGAAGCTTCTGATAAGATGGATGTAACAGCAGTAATGACTGACTGGTTATACTGAGATACTACATTTGCAAAGACTGAGGATCAGCCCCGACAGTACATAAATGAACAGAAAGGTATTACAGGGAAACTGACAGGGATCTAATGAGATATTGAGCGAGAAGAAATGAGAGAGACAGAGACAGACAGACAGACAGAAGAAAAAGAGAAAGAGTGAAAGAGCAGATGTGGCTGACGGTGCATAAATTGCCATAACATAGTTTCCCACTTCCTCCATCATTCTGAGTGTCTATGCCAGCCAGAGTTATGCCACTTCTCTCTTTATTGCCTCTCTCACACTTTCTCCTTATTTACATCTTCCCTTTGCTTTCCCTTACTCTCTCACTCTCTCTCTTTCTCTCTCTCTCTCCCCAGCTGGAAGCCAAACAGTGGATTGTTTAATGTGAAGCGAGTAAGTCTCTTGTGGGATAATTCCTCAGCGTCCGTGTATCATCACAGTGTGTTCTGTGTTGTTTCCACCTCAAGTGTTTCGTAATGAGAGAGCAGGTGTGTGTGTGTGTGTGTGTGTGTGTGTGTGTGTGTGTGTGTGTGTGTGTGTGTGTGTGATTGTGTGAATGTGTGTGTGTGTAGGCTTGCGCGCGTGTGTGTGCGTCAATGCTCCTATGTATTCACCTATATGTGGTTGCAGGGGTCGACTCTTAGCTCTTAGTTCCACCTAGTAACTAGTAGCTACTACTGTCATCCTCTCCTGGCTTCGAGAGCCTTATCGCTCGGGGTGAATCCTGCCTCTGCTACAGTCACCAGGTCACTCCACTTTCTGACTGCTCTAAGAATGAAGAAATACTTCCTCACAACCCTATGACTCATCTGTTTTCTACTTATAGTTGTGCCCTCATAGTCCTGTTTCCCGTCTTTCAAACAATCTGTCCCTGCCCACCCCATCAATCCCTTTCGGTATTTTGTACATTGTTATAACGTCATCCCTAGTTCTCTCCTCTAGTGTCATCAGATTTAATTTCCTTAGCCACTCCTCATAGGATATACCGCTTAACTCCGGGACTAGTCTCGTTGCAAACCTCTGCACTTTCTCCAGTTTCTTGACATGCGTGACCAGGTGTGGGTTCCATACTAGTGTTGTGTACTCTAACGTGGGCCTGACCTACACCGTATACAGTGTCGTGAATGACTCCTTAGTCAGATTTCTGAAAGCTAGTCTTAGATTTGCCAGATGCGCATTTTCTGCAGCAGCGCCTCAGGCGATATGCTCGGTACAATACTAACCCCGAGGTTCTTCTTGAGTGAGGTCTGCAACCTCTGCCCCTCGAGCCTGTATTCCATCTGCCGTCTTGTTTGCTCTTCACCAATCTTCATAAGTTTGCACTAGCTGGGGTTAAATTCCAGTAGCCACTTATGAGACCAGGTATTCGGTCCAATAAAATGCAATCTACCCATCCTTCTCTCCTGCCTTCCTTCTGTTCCCTAGTCGCACGACTCCACTAAGTTTGTAGACCAGACTGACTCACAGGTAAGGACCCACAAGGGGTGAGCAGGTAGTGGGGATAGTAGACAAATACTTGTGTGGAGGGGAAAACGCTAGAGAGAGTAGAGAAAGAGCCGCGGCTAGACCTATCAGCAAAGGCGTTGCGTAGCAACACTAGTACATGACCGGTCGTGCTTGAGTACATGTGTGCGTGCGTTCATGTGCATACTCATGGATTTGATGATGAGTGTAGTAGTGAAGATGATGTAACCATTCCATCAACCATGGAGAAATAATACTTGAGGTGGTCAGTCCCTCAGCTGAAGTATGAGAAAGGAGTCTTAAATACTGACGAAGGTGAGGTGGAAGATCTGGAAGACGTTGCAGGGGACAGGATTCACTAGTAGAAGCAAGAAGGCAAGAATTATGGAGCCTTGCAGCCATATCACTGAACTGTGTTTGCTTAACCTCAAAACTTGGCCGGCGTATATTGGTTGCAGGTCTTCTGGGTCCTGTCATACCTACGCTAGAAATTATGTACGGAAATTGTCTCTGCCTCCTCCTTGTCTAGTTTATTCCACTTAGACTAAAGAAATATTTCCTAACATCTCTGGTTATCTGTAGTCTTATGTCTTCTCGCCCCTGTGTCTCGCATTTAAAACAGTTTCTTCTAATCTATTCCATCGTATTAATTCCTAATGGTTATAATTATAACCATTAGGAATTAAGGAAGGCCTCGGTCAAATAACCAAAAGCTCCAGTTGCGGGTCATCACATGAATAAAGACCTGCGTCATGAAATACTTGCTCTGTTTCCTGACAAACCTTACCAAACGTAACGTAACGTAACGTAACGTAACCTTACCTAACCTAATCTAACCTAACCTAACCTTACCTAATCTAACCTAACCTAATCTAACCTAACTTAACCTACTTCATCGAAACCTTTGAGTACCTAATACGTCATTGTAACATCTCTGGTCATTCTCTCTTCCAAGGTAATCGTCACCATTATTATTATTATTATTATTATTATTATTATTATTATTATTATTATTATTATTGTTATTGTAATTATAATTATAATGCGCGAAGCGCATTAGGGTCATACAGCACTGCTCCAAGGTTATCAGATTTACATCTTAAAGCCTCGTCTCAGAGCTCGACCTTTTTATCTCTCCAACCAATCTGGTTGAAAATCTCTGTATTTTCTCCAGCTTTGGAGAAAGCTTTCTCAGGTGTGGACTCCACGCTGGTGTTGCGTATTCTAAAACACGTTTGATATACGTTATGTACAATGCTCTAAGGGATTCCTTATTGAGGTTTCTGGAGGGAATTCTAAGATGTGCTAGCCTTACATGCTCCACTGATGTAACGTGGTTTATAGTATAAACCTTGGTAATTGATACCAGCAAATAATAATAATGATAATAATAATATCTTTATTTCTACATGTACAAGGTATAAAGGTCTAGCTGACATCAATGACACACTACTATATAGAAAGCCGCTTGTTATGCTGAGCATTTCGGGTAAATTAGGTCAGTTTTGTCCTAGGATGCGACCCACACCAGTCCACTAACTCCCAGGTACCCATTTTACTGATGGGAAACAGACAACAGGTGTAAAGAAACACGCCCAATGTTTCTACCTTCGCCGGGAATCGAACTCGGACACTCGCCGTGTAAAGCGAGAGCTTCAGCCCCTAATATGTCCTAGAGTTGACTCACGTGTCTTTCTAAACCAATGTGGTTTATACACGCTGCTGGCGATATGTTCGGTGTAATATTTACCCTCATATATACATACATGTTAAGTAATAATGTAAATGGAGACAGAAACTCGAAAAGTATAGTGGTCTTTATATTTCGACCCCCAAATGGAGATATAAAAAGTGAGATGGGAACTCACTTGCACACCTGAAGGACGCACTCTCCCTATATAAACAATAAACATGTTCCCATCTCACTTTTCGTTTTATCTTCCGAAGAGGACTTCAATTGGGGATCAAATATATAGACCACTTTATTTTCCGTGTTTTTTGTCTCCTTGTGGGTTATTTGAACAGTTAAGTGTTCATTATACTTGTAATGGTTATTCCCAGAAAGAGAGAGAGAGAGAGAGAGAGAGAGAGAGAGAGAGAGAGAGAGAGAGAGAGAGAGAGAGACAGAAAGACAGACAGACAGACAGAGAGGGAGAGTACTCTTTCTCTTTATTTCGTTTCTGAGGTATATAATATTTTTTTTTTTTTTACATCAACTTTTACATCAGACTCTTCTATTGGTGTTTCTATTGCTTTTCTTGTTTGTGGCGGTGCCCAACATATACGTCTCATATTTCCCTCTTATGGCTCGCCAAACAACGTGAGCTGAAACCAGTGCCCAGAACAGCTAGTTTATGTGCTGGCTAGATTCCCTCCCTCTCTTTCTCTCCTCCCTACCTTTCTTTTCTACCGCATTCCTTCCATTCCTCTCTCCTCCAACCTTCCCTCTCTCTCTCTCTCTCTCTCCTTCTATTCCTTCCTCTCTTCTTCCCTTTGATGCATGGGTTTCACTCTACCCCTTCCCTTTACAAGATGATTCTTAAAGTTGGGTAATCTTTTCGTGGTGGTGGCGGGGTTGTTTGAGCTGCCCGGGGCCGCCTGAGGGGCCTGGAATCAAGATTCTTGTATGAGTTATACGGCAATCAGAATTCTAATTGGCGGACAGCAATTATCCGTGTCCCAGCCATAAGGAAACACAGGGTCCCACTCAGGGCCAGTACTACCAAGCTCCAGCCAATCCTACATCATCCACACTCAGAGACTACTGAACAGGTCATTATATAAGACGCTGTTTCCTGGAGAATATACATATATGTAGGGGCGCCATTGGTACACTAAGGGAAAACACTGTAAGTGTCTGGGGCCCAAGACTGTTCAACAGCCTCCCATCAAGCATTAGGGGAATTGCCAATAGACCCCTGGCTGCCTTCAAGAGAGAGCTGGACAGATACCTAAAGTCAGTGCCGGATCAGCCGGGCTGTGGCTCGTACGTTGGACTGCGTGCGGCCAGCAGTAACAGCCTAGTTGATCAGGCCCTGATCCATCGGGAGGCCTGGTCATGGACCGGGCCACGGGGGCGTTGATCCCCGGAATAACCTCCAGGTAACTTCCAGGTATACACTGTCCAGGTGGTTCCTGGCCTCCCATCAGCTGTGTCCTGAAGAACAATATACATATATACACTAATCAGGTGGTTCCTTGTCTCCCATCAGTTTCCTGAAGAAGAATATACATATATACATCGTCCAGGTGATTCCTTGCCTCTCATCAGTTTCCTGAAGAACAATTACATATATACACTGTCCAGGTAGCTCCTGGAATCACATCAGTTGTTTCCGGCGACCTTTCTGTTCCGCCCGTCACCATTTTTTACCTGAATGACCTTTGCACTATCGGAGCTCTCGGTCTAAACAAGCGATTTTGCTAAGCCTGGCTTCACTATTTCCGGTAGTGCCATCCTGGTGCCAAACTGGTGTCATCCCGGCAAAATACTAGAACCCTCTCCATTCCGTCCTGGTGCCATCCCGGTGCCATCTCAGTCCAAGGGACGGGGATAAATGGTTTGGGAAAGTTTGCATTTCTGGTGGCACTGGTGGGTGAGCGGGGTATTTGTGATGATCGTATGATCCCTTTCTGATCATTCTGAATTACGCTTCATCTTCCCATGTCTTTCTGTTTCTCCGTTCTTTCTTGACTTTTAAGAGGATTGAGGTTTCTTGCCCTCTCTCCTGGCTTCTCAAAGAAAGCAACTCACCTTTCCTTCAGAGGACTGGTAAGGACCATGGCAGCGACCGAGTGTCCAGTTCTTGAGCCTAGATCCATTGAGGCTTCGACTACCTACCCTCTCAACCGCCCTGGACCCACACACGTGATGCAGTACGACAGGGAAACATAGCTATCTCTGTTCCCACTGTATAACTATCATATAAAATAGGGTAGCAGCACACTGCTAATATATCCAATTTTGCGAAATAAAAAAAAAAAAATCCTCCCAAGCTCCCGTAGCTGGTGAAACCTTAATGTGACATTTGACGATATCCTCACTGCCCTACTGAATGTCTCCCAGCTCAGGCTTACAGACTTCAACACAATGTATGTGAGGCATCCTGTATGATGGAGCATGACAAGGGAACAGTTAGCTTTTGTCCCCACTTCATAACCGTCATTTAAAATATAGTAGCACACAGCTGATGCATACAATTTTGCTAAATAAAAGAATAAAAAAAGCCTCCCAACACACACCCCCTTCCCACATTGTCATACCTCCCACATAGATGATATATCCAATTTTACGAAATAAATTATTCACACCAACATACATACCTCAGCATTCTTACCCTAAATGTCCATATTTCCCTCCCAAGTGGTTTAGTAAGTGATGATTCCACTTTAAGCTGTCTTTCTATATTACTATACTCTGTGTGAAGCACCTGACCTATAAAGAACGAAAAGGCACAATACCATGACTGGAACAATACACAAATATCCCGCACATAGGAGAGAGAGAAGCTTATGACGACGTTTCGGTCCGACTTGAACCATTTATAAGTGCGGGTTATTTGTGTACTTGTGTACCTAGCCTAATTGTGCTATTTAGCGCAAGGAGTGGTTGAAGGCTCGATCCTCCGTATGTCATTCCGCTTAAGATGTTGCGGAGGCTGTTCAAAGGACAAATGTATTCTAAAATATAAACTATATTAGAGGAAGTAAACTTCCCGGTTGATCTGTCGTTGCACCGGGAGAGAGGTATCTGCGGCACCGGGAGAGAGGCATCTGCGGCACCGGGAGTGAGGCATCTGCGGCACCGGGAGTGAGGCATCTGCGGCACCGGGAGTGAGGCATCTGCGGCACCGGGAGTGAGGCATCTGCGACACCGGGAGTGAGGCATCTGCGGCACCGGGAGTGAGGCATCTGCGGCACCGGGAGTGAGGCATCTGCGGCACCGGGAGTGAGGCATCTGCGGCACCGGGAGTGAGCATCAGCGGCACCGGGAGTGAGGCATCTGCGGCACCGGGAATGAGGCATCTGCGGCACCAGGAGAGAGGCATCTGCGACACCGGGAGTGAGGCATCTGCGGCACCGGGAGGGAGGCATCTGCGGCACCGGGAGTAAGGCATCTGAGGCACCGGGAGTGAGGCATCTGCGGCACCGGGAGTGAGGCATCTGCGGCACCGGGAGTGAGCATCAGCGGCACCGGGAGTGAGGCATCTGCGGCACCGGGAATGAGGCATCTGCGGCACCGGAAGTGAGGCATCTGCGACACCGGGAGTGAGGCATCTGCGGCACCGGGAGTGAGGCATCTGCGGCACCGGGAGTGAGGCATCTGCGGCACCGGGAGTGAGGCATCTGCGGCACCGGGAGTGAGGCATCTGCGGCACCGGGAGTGAGGCATCTGCGGCACCGGAAGTGAGGCATCTGTGACACCGGGAGTGAGGCATCTGCGGCACCGGGAGTGAGGCATCTGCGGCACCGGGAGTGAGGAATCTGCGGCACCGGGAGTGAGGCATCTGCGGCACCGGGAGAGAGGCATCTGCAACACCAGGAGTGAGGCATCCGCGACACCGGTAGTGAGCCATCTGCGACACTGGGAGTGAGGCATCTGCAACACCAGGAGTGAGGCATCTGCGACACCGGGAGTGAGGCATCTGCGACACCAGGAGTGAGGCATCCGCCACACCGGCAGTGAGGCATCTGCGACACCGGCAGTAAGGCATCTGCGACACTGGGAGTGAGGCATCTGCGACATCAGGAGTGAGGCATCTGCGACACCAGGAGTGAGGCATCCGCGACACCGGCAGTGAGGCATCTGTGACACTGGGAGTGAGGCATCTGCGTCACCGGGAGTGAGGCATCTGCGGCACCGGGAGTGAGGCATCTGTGACACCGGGAGTGAGGCATCCGCGACACCGGCAGTGAGGCATCTGTGACACTGGGAGTGAGGCATCTGCGTCACCGGGAGTGAGGCATCTGCGGCACCGGGAGTGAGGCATCTGCGACACCGGGAGTGAGGCATCTGCGACACCGGGAGGCATCTGCGACACCAGGAGTGAGGCATCTGCGACACCGGGAGTGAGGCATCTGCGACACCGGGAGTGAGGCATCTGTGACACCGGGAGTGAGGCATCTGCGACACCGGGAGTGAGGCATCTGCGACACCGGGAGTGAGGCATCTGTGACACCGGGAGTGAGGCATCTGTGACACCGGGAGTGAGGCATCTGCGACACCGGGAGTGAGGCATCAGCGGCACCGGGAGTGAGGCATCTGCGACACCGGGAGTGAGGCATCTGCGACACCGGGAGTGAGGCATCTGCGACACGGGGAGTGAGGCATCTGCGACACCGGGAGTGAGGCATCTGCGACACCGGGAGTGAGGCATCTGCGACACCGGGAGTGAGGCATCTGCGACACCGGGAGTGAGGCATCTGCGACACCGGGAGTGAGGCATCTGCGACACCGGGAGTGAGGCATCTGCGACACCGGGAGTGAGGCATCTGCGACACCGGGAGTGAGGCATCTGCGACACCGGGAGTGAGGCATCTGTGACACCGGGAGTGAGGCATCTGCGACACCGGGAGTGAGGCATCTGTGACACCGGGAGTGATGCATCTGCGACACCGGGAGTGAGGCATCTGCGACACCGGGAGTGAGGCATCTGCGACACCGGGAGTGAGGCATCTGTGACACCGGAAGTGAGGCATCTGCGACACCGGGAGTGAGGCATCTGTGACACCGGGAGTGAGGCATCTGCGACACCGGGAGTGAGGCATCTGCGACACCGGGAGTGAGGCATCTGCGACACCGGGAGTGAGGCATCTGTGACACCGGGAGTGAGGCATCTGCGACACCGGGAGTGAGGCATCTGTGACACCGGGAGTGAGGCATCTGCGACACCGGGAGTGAGGCATCTGCGACACCGGGAGTGAGGCATCTGCGACACCGGGAGTGAGGCATCTGCGACACCGGGAGTGAGGCATCTGCGACACCGGGAGTGAGGCATCTGTGACACCGGGAGTGAGGCATCTGCGACACCGGGAGTGAGGCATCTGTGACACCGGGAGTGAGGCATCTGCGACACCGGGAGTGAGGCATCTGCGACACCGGGAGTGAGGCATCTGCGACACCGGGAGTGAGGCATCTGTGACACCGGGAGTGAGGCATCTGCGACACCGGGAGTGAGGCATCTGCGACACCGGGAGTGAGGCATCTGCGACACCGGGAGTGAGGCATCTGCGACACCGGGAGTGAGGCATCTGCGACACCGGGAGTGAGGCATCTGCGACACCGGGAGTGAGGCATCTGCGACACCGGGAGTGAGGCATCTGCGACACCGGGAGTGAGGCATCTGCGACACCGGGAGTGAGGCATCTGCGGCACCGGAAGTGAGGCATCTGTGACACCGGGAGTGAGGCATCTGTGACACCGGGAGTGAGGCATCTGCGGCACCGGAAGTGAGGCATCTGCGACACCGGGAGTGAGGCATCTGTGACACCGGAAGTGAGGCATCTGCGACACCGGAAGTGAGGCATCTGCGACACCGGGAGTGAGGCATCTGCGACACCGGAAGTGAGGCATCTGCGACACCTGGAGTGAGGCATCTGCGACACCGGGAGTGAGGCATCTGTGACACCGGGAGTGAGGCATCCGTGACACCGGGAGTGAGGCATCTGCGGCACCGGGAGTGAGGCATCTGCGGCACCGGGAGTGAGGCATCTGCGACACCGGGAGTGAGGCATCTGCGACACCGGGAGTGAGGCATCTGCGACACCGGGAGTGAGGCATCTGTGACACCGGGAGTGAGGCATCTGGGACACCGGGAGTGAGGCATCTGCGACACCGGAAGTGAGGCATCTGTGACACCGGGAGTGAGGCATCTGCGACACCGGGAGTGAGGCATCTGCGACACCGGAAGTGAGGCATCTGTGACACCGGGAGTGAGGCATCTGCGACACCGGGAGTGAGGCATCTGTGACACCGGGAGTGAGGCATCTGCGGCACCGGAAGTGAGGCATCTGTGACACCGGGAGTGAGGCATCTGTGACACCGGGAGTGAGGCATCTGCGACACCGGGAGTGAGGCATCTGCGACACCGGAAGTGAGGCATCTGCGACACCGGAAGTGAGGCATCTGCGACACCGGGAGTGAGGCATCTGTGACACCGGAAGTGAGGCATCTGCGACACCGGAAGTGAGGCATCTGCGACACCGGGAGTGAGGCATCTGCGACACCGGAAGTGAGGCATCTGCGACACCGGGAGTGAGGCATCTGCGACACCGGGAGTGAGGCATCTGTGACACCGGGAGTGAGGCATCTGTGACACCGGGAGTGAGGCATCTGCGGCACCGGGAGTGAGGCATCTGCGGCACCGGGAGTGAGGCATCTGCGACACCGGGAGTGAGGCATCTGCGACACCGGGAGTGAGGCATCTGTGACACCGGGAGTGAGGCATCTGCGACACCGGGAGTGAGGCATCTGCGGCACCGGGAGTGAGGCATCTGCGACACCGGGAGTGAGGCATCTGTGACACTGGGAGTGAGGCATCTGCGACACCGGGAGTGAGGCATCTGCGACACCGGGAGTGAGGCATCTGCGGCACCGGGAGTGAGGCATCTGCGGCACCGGGAGTGAGGCATCTGCGCCACCGGGAGTGAGGCATCTGCGGCACCGGGAGTGAGGCATCTGCGGCACCGGGAGTGAGGCATCTGCGACACTGGGAGTGAGGCATCTGTGACACCGGGAGTGAGGCATCTGCGACACCGGGAGTGAGGCATCTGTGACACTGGGAGTGAGGCATCTGCGACACCGGGAGTGAGGCATCTGTGACACTGGGAGTGAGGCATCTGCGACACCGGGAGTGAGGCATCTGCGACACTGGGAGTGAGGCATCTGTGACACCGGGAGTGAGGCATCTGCGACACCGGGAGTGAGGCATCTGTGACACCGGGAGTGAGGCATCTGCGACACCGGGAGTGAGGCATCTGTGACACTGGGAGTGAGGCATCTGTGACACCGGGAGTGAGGCATCTGCGACACCGGGAGTGAGGCATCTGCGGCACCGGGAGTGAGGCATCTGCGGCACCGGGAGTGAGGCATCTGCGGCACCGGGAGTGAGGCATCTGCGACACCGGGAGTGAGGCATCTGCGACACCGGGAGTGAGGCATCTGCGACACCGGGAGTGAGGCATCTGCAACACCGGAAGTGAGGCATCTGCGACACCGGGAGTGAGGCATCTGCGACACCGGGAGTGAGGCATCTGCGACACCGGGAGTGAGGCATCTGCGACACCGGGAGTGAGGCATCTGCGACACCGGAAGTGAGGCATCTGCAGGTTGAAGATTAAGACACAGGTGCAACACTTAGGATCATTATTGTTGAAACCTTTCAGCTACACATTAGGAATGCTTAATTAAATACAGAGGCAGCAGGTGCAGTAGTGAAGTAGAGATGATGTCATCAGTCCATCAACCTTGAGGAAAAAGTGTTTGAGGTGACCACTGAGGGACTGACCACCTCAGACATATTTTCTCCAACGTTGATGGACGGATTACAGCATATTCATTTCACTACACCTGCTGCCTCTGTATTTGACTGAAGAAGTCTACTGTGTAGGCGAAACGTTTCAACAATAAAGATACCCAATTGTTGCACATGTATCTTAATCATCAACTTGTCGATATTTTATACCATTTTCAACAAATCAGCAGTATAACACCAGGAACCTCTTCCCCTACTAACTCACCTAAATAATCAGCCATACCTGTTTCCCCCACACCTGCACTGCCTTCTCCCGTCCCCCCTCCCCTCCAGAGCCTACATCCCCCTCAACACCCCATCGCCCCTGCTAAAACATGAAGATCACCAGGGTCTTGAGCTGAGATACCGGAGATATCTCCTTTCTCCACTAACTGCTCATCCTCCATCTCCCTACTCCATTAAATGCTCATCCTCCATCTCCCTACTCCACTAACTGCTCATCCTCCATCTCCCTACTCCATTAAATGCTCATCCTCCATCTCCCTACTCCACTAACTGCTCATCCTCCATCTTCCTACTCCATTAAATGCTCATCCTCCATCTCCCTACTCCATTAAATGCTCATCCTCCATCTCCCTACTCCATTAAATGCTCATCCTCCATCTCCCTACTCCACTAACTGCTCATCCTCCATCTCCCTACTCCATTAAATGCTCATCCTCCATCTCCCTACTCCACTAACTGCTCATCCACCATCTTCCTACTCCATTAAATGCTCATCCTCCATCTCCCTACTCCACTAACTGCTCATCCTCCATCTTCCTACTCCATTAAATGCTCATCCTCCACCTTCTATTAAACTCTTTCATACTCTCCTCAAGGATAAGGGAGGGAGGATCCTTGATGATGTCGTAGGACTCTTGATTTAAGGATCTGGAATTATCCCTCTCCTATTTTTTTGGATCTCAGGCGTTGTATGAACCTTACGGCTTTAGCGCTTCCTCATGAATATATTTTAATAATAATAATCTTGCTAGGCAAATGGACACAAATGCAACTAATGTGGCATTGTGACAACGTTTCGCTCTCCAGAAGCCTTGTCAAGCCGCCGTTACGGCTTGACAAAGCTCCTGGAGAGCGAAACTTTGCCACAACAAAATATCACAGTTGCATCTGTGTTCATTTACCTAACATTTTGTGGGTAATTCTACCATTATTACTACTAATAATCTTATTTCTCTCACTCAACCCAGACCTCCTGCTAACCCTTGTTCCTGATTCTCCATCATCCACTCTCCCTTATCTCTCACTCATCACTACACACTCTTCCTCCTCATCCCCCTCAACCACGAGCTCTTGTTCTTCATTCAGTTCCTACAATACTTCTTCTATTCACCAGAACTTCTCTTCATTCCTCTCCTCCCCCTCTCACTCTACCTTTCATCCCTCGCTCCCTCGTTTCTTCCTGTAAAAAAATGTCCTCAACTGTACCTAAGTGTTCTTCTGCATATTTTGTTGGTATCACCATACCATTTACACCCCTTTCTTAGTTCTTTGTCATATTGTTGTTGATGTTGGTGGTATTGTTGTTGATGGTGTTGTTATTGTTGTTGATATTGCTGGTAATGTTGTTGATGGTGTTGGTATTGTTGTTGATGTTACTGGTATTGTTGTTGATGGTGTTGGTATTGTTGTTGGTGTTGTTATTGTTGTTGATATTGCTGGTATTGTTGTTGATGGTGTTGTTGATGTTGCTGGTAATGTTGTTGATGGTGTTGGTATTGTTGTTGATGTTGCTGGTATTGTTGTTGATGGTGTTGGTATTGTTGTTGATGTTACTGGTATTGTTGTTGATGGTGTTGGTATTGTTGTTGGTGTTGCTGGTATTGTTGTTGATGGTGTTGGTATTGTTGATGTTGCTAGTATTGTTGTTGATGGTGTTGGTATTGTTGTTGATGTTGCTGGTATTGTTGTTGATGGTGTTAGTATTGTTGTTGATGTTGCTGGTATTGTTGTTGATGGTGTTGGTATTGTTGTTGATGTTACTGGTATTGTTGTTGATGGTGTTTGTATTGTTGCTGATGGTGTTGGTATTGTTGTTGATGTTGCTGGTATTGTTGTTGATAGTGTTGGTATTGTTGTTGATGTTGCTGGTATTGTTGTTGATGGTGTTGGTATTGTTGTTGATAGTGTTGGTATTGTTGTTGATGTTGCTGGTATTGTTGTTGATGTTGCTGGTATTGTTGTTGATGGTGTTGTTATTGTTGTTATTACTGGTATTGTTGTTGATGCTATTGGTATTGTTGTTGATGTTATTGGTATTGTTGTTGATGGTGTTGTTATTGTTGTTGATGTTATTGGTATTGTTGTTGATGGTGCTGTTATTATTGTTGATATTACTGGTATTGCTGTTGATGGTGTTGTTACTGTTGTTGATTTTACTGATATTTTTGTTGATGGTGTTGTTATTGTTGTTGATATTACTGGTATTGCTACTGATGGTGTTGTTATTGTTGTTGATGTTACTGGTATTGTTGTTGATGGTGTTGTTATTGTTGTTGATGTTACTGGTATTGCTGTTGATGGTGTTGTTATTGTTGTTGATGTTACTGGTATTGCTGTTGATGGTGGTGTTATTGTTGTTGATGTTACTGGTATTGTTGTTGATGGTGTTGTTATTGTTGTTATTACTGGTATTGTTGTTAATGTTACTGGTATTGTTGTTGATGGTGTTATTGTTGTTATTACTGGTATTGTTGTTGATGCTGCTGGTATTGTTGTTGATGTTACTGGTATTGTTGTTGATGTTGTTATTGTTGTTGATGTTGCTGGAATTGTTGTTGATGCTGTTTTTATTGTTGTTGATGTTGCTGGTATTGTTGTTGATGTTACTGGTATTGTTGTTGATGGTGTTGTTATTGTTGTTATTACTGGTATTGTTGTTAATGTTACTGGTATTGTTGTTGGTGTTATTGTTGTTATTACTGGTATTGTTGTTGATGCTGCTGGTATTGTTGTTGATGTTACTGGTATTGTTGTTGATGTTGTTATTGTTGCTGGTATTGTTGTTGATGTTACTGGTATTGTTGTTGATGGTGTTGTCGTTGTTGTTGATGTTACTGGTATTGCTGTTGATGGTGTTGTTATGGTTGTTGATGTTGCTGGTGTTGTTGTTGATGTTGCTGGTATTGTTGTTGATGGTGTTGGTATTGTTGTTGATGGTGTTGGTATTGTTGTTGATGGTGTTGGTATTGTTGTTGATGTTGCTGATATTGTTGATGTTGCTGGTATTATTGGTGATGTTATTGGTATTGTTGTTGATGGTGTTGGTATTGTTGTTGATGTTGCTGGTATTGTTGTTGATGTTGCTGGTATTGTTGTTGATGTTACTGGTATTGTTATTGATGGTGTTGGTATTGTTGTTGAAGTTGCTGGTACTGCTGTTGATTTTGCTGGTATTGTTGTTGATGTTACTGGTATTGTTGTTGATGGTGTTGGTATTGCTGTTTGTATTGTTGTTAATGTTGTTGTTACTCTAACACCACATCTGTTTTCCCCTCCAATTTCTTCTTGTCCGTCAATTCTTTTTTCATTTCCATCTATCCATATTTATTGCTTCCCTCTCCCTCCTTTTCCTTAAACTTCATTCACATCTCGCCGTTTGCTTTCCCCTCCTCCTTCTCTTCCTCTGCCTCTTATTCCTCCTCTAGCTTCCTCGACATCTCCGATTGCTTCCATCTTTAATCCAGCCTCCCCACTGATTCCCCTACTTCCCCTCCTTGTTCGTCAGCTCACACGACCTTCTCTCTGCATTTACCAGTAAACAAGGGCACCTCAGGAAGAGAATGAGGAGAGCTAGCAAACATTAAGCAGCAGAAAGACGAAGACAATTGCTAGAGTTGGCAAATAATGAGCAGCAGAAATTGTAAGAAAATGAGGTGGGTCAGCAAATATTTAGCAAGTAAAAATAAAAAATAAAAAGGGAGACCTTTTATTACATTAAAGGCAACCAATGCCGACAAGTACATGAATAAGATATATACAACATTTCGGAATCCGTAGCGTAGAAACGTTTCGCCTGACCAGGAGGCTTCTTCAGTCGAATACAGAGGTGACCAATATACTGGAAGGTTAGGTTAGGTTAGGTAAGATTTATCAGCAAGAAGGACAAGCGTTTCTTGACGAGGTTCTTAGTCATGTGATGACCGCCGGTGGAGCGTTTGGTCATCTGACCGAGACCTTTCACTGGGTTACTGGTCTACCCCTTTGAAAATTACAGTTATGATTATAACCACTTCATAATATACTAGAAACAGTTGAAGATGTGGAGACTGTTATGTGGTCAGACTCAGCCTTAAAAGAAGTAGGGAATAGAACCCGCGATCAGAGAGTGTCAAAACTCCAGACCGTCGCGTTAGCCACTGGACCAGCAAGTAAACTTTGTTAGTACGACGTTTCCCCATACATGAGTGTTATTAGTACGACATTTCTTCATAC
>NC_091298.1:53784371-53786871 GCF_038502225.1 Cherax quadricarinatus
AAATCTCGGTATTCAATTCGAAGTGACCGAATCTCTTTATGGAACTACAGTGGATCAGACCCAGACCCCCAGTGTCACGGGCTGCTCTATACCTCTTGCTGGAGAAAATTTTCCTTCTATTTTTTCATAATAATAACAGTAATAATAATAATAATAATAATAATAATAATAATAATAATAATAATAATAATAATAATAATAATAATAATAATCTTTATTTCTACAAGTACATGATACAACTTATACACTGATTCGCTTAGGTAATAATTCATGTTCGTGTATATTATCTGAGTCAACTTTAAAGGATTTTGTCCTTTTCAGTATTCTACTTGCTTACATATTCAGCTTTCATTTCCCTTATCTCTTTCCATAAAAACAATGGAATGAACTGTCTCCGAAACTTTACGATGTTTCGTGCCTTTTCAAAGACGTCTAACTTCGCAAGGTTGTAATGTTAGCAACGTTTCTTGACCAATCATGTTGATGTTGGCCTTGAACAGATAACATCTCTGACCGATCATGTTGTAGGTGACCTTGAATAAACAGACAACGTCTAACTCCGTAAGGCAGTAATCACACAAACAAATAACCTGCACATAGGGGAGAAGTTTTTGACGACGTTTCGGTCCGACTTGGACTTGTGAATGGTCCAAGACGGACCGAAACGTCGTCATAAACTTCTCTCTACGTGCGGGTTATTTGCACATTGTTCCAGTCACGGTATTGTGCCTTTTTGTTCTTCTGTAATCACATACACATTTTATTTCTAGTATCAAATGCATCAGGATAAAAATAACCACTTTATCTACCCACCTGCCAACATTATTATCTATCCACCTGCCAACATTATTATCTATCCACCTGCCAACATTATTATCTATACACCTGTCAACATTACTATCTGTACACCTGTCAACATTATTATCTATACACCTGTGAACATTATCTATAATTATAACACAAGTAGGAGAATATTCGTATCATTAACCCAGAATAACCCCAGAAAGTCAAGTTTTGGCTTATCGTTCGATGGAATCCTTAGATCCTCTCCCCCATGAGGCGATGCACAATAACCCACTAAGTCTAAGGTATCTAAATAGATGAAGGGTTGCAGCAAGTGAAATGAAAACTGCCGATACTTCTCGCCTTACTCATAAATAGAACCTGGGGCTTCTCGGTTGTGAGGTGAACGCTCTTCCAAGCGCTAGGTGCAATAAACATGGCACTGTAACATAAGGTCGTCTGGCAATGGGTAAAATGTAAATGAGAGCAGACAGAGAAAAATGCGAGTGATCTCCTTGACAATAGGGGGAAAATTGCCTGATTTGCATACTCACAGTGGGAGGCGTGAATAACGAGGTGATAGCGAAAGACTTGGCACACTGTTAAAAGAAGAAACGATACAAAGCATACACGATAATATAAGAAATAAACATATAAGCACAGACAGACTCAATACACAGCCTTATAAGTAGGTATATAAGATCCAAAGGGCCATAAAAATTAATGCCGATTAAGGTAGTCTAGGAGCCAGGGTCAGGAGCTGAGCCTCAATCCCCGCATACGCAACTGGGCGAGTATACACAAACATACACACTGGAGGACAGAAGAACCAGGGAAGATATGATAACAACATACAAAATACTCAGGGGAATTGACAATGCAGACAAGGCTGTCTGAAAGGCGTGAAACAGCAAGTCGGGGGACACAGGTGGAAGATAAAGACACAGATGAGCCACATGAATACTAATAAGTATTTCTTCAGTCTCAGAGTGGTTGGGAAGTGGAATGGTCTTGGTAAGGAAGTGGTGGAGGCAGACCCCATACATATAAGACAAGGTAAAAAAAAAAGTCCACGAGGTTACGAGGGAGTGAATCTGGAGTGGCAAGTTAAGAGGGGAAGCCAGGATCCCAGAATCGACCATTGCAATCACAAATAGGCGAGTAAATAAGTAAACTGGTGAATACACATATGCCATTAACTGAGACTCGACCTCTGTAACCACATAGAAGTGAGCACATATAGGCGAATATACGTAAACGCATATATACACACACCAAGTATCTGTCGACATGTGCATTTGATAAACGGTAACTAACACACAAGCACCTCCCACATACACACATATACTATCCCTGCATATATATATATATATATATATATATATATATATATATATATATATATATATATATATATATATATATATATATATATATATATATATATATATATATATATATATATATATATATATATATATATATATATATATATATATGTCAAAAAACATTACACCTCCCTAAACTTGCAGGAGAAAAATAACATTAAAAAAATGTGTATAAATTATTACTGTGCAGTGGACTGTAACGTGTCACTGTCGAGCAAAGTTCGGAAATCAAGACGCCATTGTGACGACGGTGTATACAAAGGGTGACGAGTTGCACTGTGGATGGCAAAGCCACGCAAGTGAGGACAATATTTGTCTTTTAAAGAGAG
>NC_091298.1:53791871-53841871 GCF_038502225.1 Cherax quadricarinatus
CTGTGTCCAGCACATGGTGGTGTGCCCCACCTCTCCGTCTTTCTGGAGCCCCTTCTGTCTCCCCTGTGAACACTTCTTTGAATATCTTGTTGAGTTCCTCACATACTTCACGGTCATTTCTTGTTGTCTCTCCTCCTTCCTTCCTTAGCCTGATTACTGGCCCTTGACTGTTGTTTTCCTCCTGATGTGGCTGTACAACAGTTTCGGGTCAGATTTGGCTTTCGCTGCTATGTCATTTTTATATTGTCTTTGGGCCTCCCTTCTTATCTGTGCATATTCGTTTCTGGCTCTACGACTGCTCTCCTTATTCTCCTGGGTCCTTTGCCTTCTATATTTCTTCCATTCCCTAGCACACTTGGTTTTTGCCTCCCTGCACCTTTGGGTAAACCATGGGCTCATCCTGGCTTTTTCATTATTCCTGTTACCCTTGGGTACAAACCTCTCCTCAGCCTCCTTGCATTTTGTTGCTACATATTCCATCATCTCATTAACTGGCTTCCCTGCCAGTTTTCTGTCCCACTGAACCCCGTTCAGGAAGTTCCTCATTCCTGTGTAGTCCCCTTTCTTGTAGTTTGGCTTCATTCGTCCTGGCCTTCCTGCTTCTCCCTCCACTTGTAGCTCTACTGTGTATTCAAAGCTTAAAACCACATGGTCACTGGCCCCAAGGGGTCTTTCACATGTGATGTCCTCGATATCTGCACTACTCAAGGTGAATACTAAGTCCAACCTTGCTGGTTCATCCTCTCCTCTCTCTCTTGTAGTGTCCCTTACGTGTTGGTACATGAAGTTTTCCAGTACGACCTCCATCATCTTAGCCCTCCATGTATCTTGGCCCCCATGCGGGTCCAAGTTCTCCCAATCGATCTCCTTGTGGTTAAAGTCACCCATGATCAGGAGCTTTGCCCTGCATGCATGAGCTCTTCTGGCCACTGTGTGTGTGTGTGTGTGTGTGTGTGTGCCTGCCCACGGGCTTACAATTAACAGATAACAAGAATACAACTTCCACGCAGCTAACATCACGTTTCCGGCTCTGCCTTTCTCCAGCACCCATCCAGGATACACCGCATTCATCTTTCCCCGTGTCTCCTTAACAATATACGGACCAGACGACGGGAAGAATTTCCTTCTATCACAGTTTACAATGCAGGGGCTTCCTCGAGGTAGAGGGTGTGCAGTTTAGCCACTATAAAGAACCCTCCAGCTCTGCGGTTTCCGGTAACGAGTCAGGGGAAGCGGTATAATGTGCAGGAGTGTGAATGTGTGGATGTAATTTACATAACATTAGAGGTGTTCCACATGCTGGCCTCCTCTTGCCCCCTGGCTGTCACCACTGAGACAATACAACTACATGATTATCATGTGATAATTGTTGTAGTATAGCTGCTGCTTCTGCTAGTGCTGCTGCTGTTGTTTCTGTTGCTGCTATTAGTGATGGTGCTGATGCTGCTGCTTCTACTGTTTCTGTTGCTGCTAATGGTGATGGTGCTACTGCTTCTGCTGTTTCCGTTGCTTGTTGGTGAGAGTGCTGTTCCTGCTGACGGTGCTCTTGTTGCTGTTGTTGTTAACTTTCTAAACAATCAAACACAAAGAGTAGTAGTAAACAGAGTTAAATCGGAAGCTGCCATAGTGAAGAGTTCTGTTCCACAAGACACAGTACTCCCCCCTATCCTGTTCCTCATCCTCATATCAGACATAGACAGAGATGTAAACCATAGCACTTTATCATTCTTTGCAGATGATACTAGGATCTGCATGAGAGTGTCATCCATTGCGGACACGGCCAATCTCCCAGAAGATATAAACCAAGTTTTCCAATGGGCAACGGAGAACAATATGATGTTCAATGAAGACAAATTCTAACTGCTCCGTTATGGAAAACTGGAGGAAATAATAGCTAGAACTAAGTATGCTACAAACTCTAATCACACAATAGAGCGGAAAAGTAACGTGAAGGACCTGGGAGTGGTAATATCTGACGATCTCACCTTCAAGGATCACAACAATGCCACTATCACATCTGCGAGGAAACTGACAGGATGGATAATGAGAGCATTCAAGATAAGAGATGCTAAGCCAATGTTGATTTTTTTCAATCACTTGTTCTCTCTAGGCTGGAATATTGCTGTACATTAACATCTCCATTCAAGCAGGTGAAATTGCAGATCTAAAGAATGTACAGAGAACCTTTACTGCACATATAAGTTCCATCAAACCATAACAACTGGGAGCGCTTGGAAGCACTTGACTTGTACTCACTGGAGCGCAGGCGTGAGAGATACATCATAATCTACACCAGGAAGATCCTGGAGGGACTGGTCTCTAATCTGCGAACAGAAATCACTCCCTACGACAGCAAAAGACTTGGAAGGCGATGCAACATATCCCCAGTGAAAAGTAGGGGTGCCATTAGTACACTAAGAGAAAACACAATAAGTGTCCGGGGCAAAATATTGTTGAACAGCTTCTCACCAGCCATAAGGGGAATTACCAATAGACCCCTGGTTGTCTTCAAAAGGGACCTGGACAGATACCTAAAGTCAGTGACGGATCAGCCGGGCTGTGGTTCATACGTTGGACTACGTGCGGCGAACAGTAACAACCTCGGTGATCAGGCCCTGGTACACCAGGATGCCTGGTCATGGACCGGGCCGCGGGGGCGTTGATCCCCGTAATACCCTCCAGGTAGACTCCAGGTAGGTAGATACTGCTGCCGCTGCTGCTGGTTCTGCTACTTTCACTGTTATTGCTGCTACTGCTGTTTTTGCTGTTGCTACTGCTGTTTTTGTTGTTGCTACTGCTCAAAGCTTAGCCGTATGTAAAGTATATAATCCCCCCTCCCCTTCCTTTAGGATGCCACTCACGATAGTCAACTAACACCCAGGTACATATTTACTGTTAGGAAAGCAGGAGCAACAGGTTTAAGGAGACTTGCCTTAGAGTCTCGGCTATCCCAGGATTGGACCCGGGTCTTTCAATTATAAACTATGAGCCACCATGACTGCCGGGCATCCTGCCCATTGACATTTCTAACCCGCAGGAAAGTCATACAATGTCTGGGGAATAAGGTAATCAGGAAGGGTGCACAAATAGCCCGCACATAGGATAGACAACGTTTCGGTCAGATTTGGACCATTTACAAGTCACTAACACACTAGCTCCCTCACCTTCCTGTGTCAGTGTAACTTGTAAATGGTCCAAGTCGGACCGAAACTTCGTCATAAATTTCTCCAGCCTATATACGGGTTATCTGTGTATTGTTCCAGTCACGGTACTGTGACTTTTTGTTCTTTCAGGAAGGGTAGGTCTAATTCCTTGAATCAAGAGCCCCTTTACCGACATCAAGGCCACCCCCTCCTCCCTTCTCCAAGTGAAGGGTTGTGAACCTTGTGACTCCATAAAGCAGAAGGCCCGGCCTTCACGCAAGTCGATTAATTTTATTTCTACCTTTTCTTCCACTTTCTCGGCTAGGCTCACTCTCATGAATTATTCCAGCCTGGTTTTGCAGAGTCCTTGCGGCTCTTGTGGGTTTGTGGCTGTAATACCATTATGATTAAATTAATTTCTTACATTCACAACTTTCGACGACATTTGGCTCTGGACCGATATCAAATCACTCAGAACAGAAATATCCCTTAAATTTCCTCTCTCAATTGTGGATTAGTTGTAAACTGAGTTGTGAATTGCATGTACTCAATTGCAGGTGTGAACTAACTATATGCAGGTGCGCCCTGAGTGTACTCAGTGCACACCTGCGGAGCCTCTCGATTTAATTGTGCAAATTTAGAACTAATCCCTCTACACAGAAAGATCAAAAAGGTACAATTTTGTGACTGGAACAATTCACAAGTAACCCCACACATAGGAGAGAGGAGCTTACGACGACGTTTCCGTCCAACTGAACCAAGTCGGGCGGAAACGTCGTAAGTTCCTCTCCTATGTGCGGGTTATTTGTGTATAATCCTCCACAATTTTCCACTTACACAGAAGTGCAGTTCAACGCACTTAGGCTTTCCTGATAATATACGTACGTGGCTTAATTTACATTGGCAGTGAAGGTTCTGTGTACATTCTCCAGAGGTGAGATTTCGCCTGCATTAAAAGGGACTGTAAGTGTACAATAATATTCCAGTTTACAGAGAACAAGTTCTGGTTATCCAACCTATTAGCTTCCTTGCAGCTGTGACAGTAATACTGTTGTGATCTTTGTAAGATTCTGTAACACTATCACTCCTAAGTCCTTCACATTAATCCTCTCTGTTTACCAACTTTGGTTTGTTTTATACTCCATTAGTTAAATTAGCATTATATTCACGGATAAGAGCTAAATCCGTCATACATGTAATGGTAGTTAATCAGATTTAATCAAAGGTAAAAAACTATTAGGGAAAAGTGTTTTTCATACTCTGAGCTTTAAGAAAATTGTATTTGTGTGCCTGGTCACAGATGAGGCCGCAGGGGCGTTGACCCCTGGAACACCCTCCAGGTGTACCCCTCCTGGTGTATAGAATTTTAAAATTCTAGATATATATTTTCTAGGCACTCGAGAGATATCTTGAAGGAGTCAGTGATTGGTAGGTCTTGTAATTTGATGTAACAAAGTTTCTAATCAGTTCCACGACATTTGCTGTACAGAAACTGTTCCGATAGGAAAACTACAAATTAATAAACCAAAGAATCGTGATGAGTAAGAACATAAGAATGCATGATAAGGTCAACTCACACCCACTGATATACACATCTCAATATTTAAAGCTACTCAAAGTTGTCGCCCTAATAACACTACCTGGGAGTTTTTTCCACTCATCTGAAACTCTAATGCCACACCAATACTTCCCTGTATCAGTACATATTTCCTCACTTTCCATACACAATCAGGGGTGAAGAAAAATTTTATGATTTTTAATAACAGATTTTTACCTCTTAGCTATGTCATAATACGATATAATAGGCTAGAATTGTCTTAGTTAGAACATTAGTAGGGAAATAGTGACTTTTTTTTTATCTCTGATTCTCTTAGGTGCTCAATTATTTTACTTTTTCTTCCTGTGTTTATTTGTAACTTGTGGCCTTAATATTCCTTCCTCAAGGATCTATAAATCCCGTCATTACCTATCAGTCTTCCCCAGTTTTTCTTCTATCCTCCTCAGTCTTTACTTTCCTATCTTTTGCTTGTCCATCTCTTTATTCTATTCCGTCATATTCGTTCTCATTCAGGTCTTCAACTTATCAGGTTGTTCACTCACTTCTTCAATAAGTTCTTCACTGGTCTATTTACCATTTTCTCTCGTTCCCTCATTTCTCGGTCTCATTAATTTATGTCAGGTAGATAAGCACAGATGCATCTAATTATTATAATGTGACATTTTACTGTGGCATTACATCGCTATCCAGGAGCTTTGTCAAGACGTTATTTGTCAAGCCGTTACTTGACAAGCCGTTGCTTTGTCAAGCCGTGACATGTCAAGCCGTTAATTTGTCAAGCCGTAACGGCATGACAAAACTCCTGGAGAGCGAGACGTTGCCACAATAAAATGTGGCATTAGTTGCATGTGTCCTTTAACCTAACATTTTGTCGGTAATTCTACCGCTATTACATCATTAATTTACTCAAGAGTTTCTACACACGTATTTCCTCTTCCTCCTCCTCATTCCTGTTTCCACTCCAGTCTTTTTCACACTCCTCCATAATCTTATTTATCCTTTTCTTAGCTCTTTTTTTTCCTCCTCATGTCACTATTTTGATTGTCGTACTTCTCACTTTTAACACAATTACTCATTCACTTTCTATGTCCCTAAAGGGTCTCTCTTCTTTCTTACCCTCTAGTGCACTAATGTGAACTTTCTTCTCCTTACATCCTTACCCTTTTATTCTCTGTCTAATTATATTTTGTATTTTTTAACAGTTCCACCTTTCGTTCACATTCATACTCCCTCTAATTCACCTTTTTGCTCCCTTAAATAACAAGAAAAGACACAATGCCGTGACTGGAACAATACACAAATAACCCGCACGTAGAAAGAGGAGCTTACGACGACGTTTCGGTCCGACTTGGACCATTTACAAAGTGCGACTTTGTAAATGGTCCAAGTCGGACCGAAACGTCGTCGTAAGCTCCTCTCTTCTATGTGAGGGCTATTTGTGGATTTTTGCTCCCTTACTCTCCACCGTACGCTTCTTTTCACTTTCCATAGTTCGTAGTCGCACTTACTCTCTACAACTCTCTCTTACTCAGTCACTCTCTTATTTCCCTACCAAGCATTTTTTTCCATTTCCCCCACGTCCCACTCATTCGTGCACCCTCTTATTCCTACAGAAACTCGTTTAACTCTCCACTTACACCATCACGCAACCACCTTCTTTCTCCTCCTTGGTGGCGTTCTCTCTCTTTCCAGAAAATCTCCGCAGTAACTAGGTCCATTATTCACTCAATTGACCAGTTTTTTTTTGTATTCGTACTGAACTTTGCAGAATTATATATGCATTATTATTATTATTATTATTATTATTATTATTATTAGTAGTAGTAGTAGTAGTAGTAGTAGTAGTAGTAGTAGTACTAGTAGTAGTACTAGTAGTAGTAGAAGTAGTAGTAGAAGTAGTAATAGTAGTAGTAGTAGTAGAAGTAGTAGTAGTAGTAGTAGTACTAGTAGTAGTAGAAGTAGTAGTAGAAGTAGTAGTAGTAGTAGAAGTGGTAGTAGTAGTAGAAGTAGTAGTAGTAGTAGAAGTGGTAGTAGTAGTAGTACTAGTAGTAGTAGTAGAAGTGGTAGTAGTAGTAGTAGTAGTAGTAGTAGTAGTAGTAGTAGTAGTAGAAGTAGTAGAAGTAGTAGTAGAAGTAGTAGTAGAAGTAGTAGTAGTAGTAGTAGTAGTAGTAGTAGAAGTAGTAGTAGAAGTAGTAGTAGTAGTAGTAGTAGTAGTAGTAGTAGTAGTAGTAGTAGTAGTAGTAGTAGTAGTAGTAGTAGTAGTAGTAGTAGTAGTAGTAGTAGTGGTAGTGGTAGTGGTAGTGGTAGTGGTAGTAGTGGTGGTGGTGGTGGTGGTGGTGGTGGTGGTGGTGGTAGTAGTAGTAGCTCTGCGAATATACTATGCGCACTAGGGTTTGGGGTGCTACAGAATATTTATTTATTGTGTTGGGCAATGAGAAATATAAGAAAGAGCATAATATAGATTGTTATGGAACAGTGCCTCCTGTATCAAGATTTTGTTTTAGATTTCCTTTACCCTTCAAGCACGAATTATCCACTTTGATATATAACCGATATATACTTCTCAGTACTTCTCCCTCATAACGTAACTTTTCCCTCGTCCCTGACGTACATTTAAGAAGCACGCCAATGACGTATTATCACGAACAGAGAGAGAGAGAGAGAGAGAGAGAGAGAGAGAGAGAGAGAGAGAGAGAGAGAGAGAGAGAGAGAGAGAGAGAGAGAGAGAGAGAGAGAGAGAGAGAGAGAGAGAGAATGTAGGTAACAGCTTTTAGCTTGTAAATAAAGATAGGAATCCTAAACCTATCCTTGCAAATATCTATGTAGGAGAGAGAGAGAGAGAGAGAGAGAGAGAGAGAGAGAGAGAGAGAGAGAGAGAGAGAGAGAGAGAGAGAGAGAGAGAGAGAGAGAGAGAGAGAGAGAGAGAGAGAGAGAAGGGAGGAAGGGAGAGAGGTAAAGACGGAAGTAAGTTGGGTAATATGAATTAAGAGAAGCAGCAATGTAGTAATCAAAGCCCCCAGCCTCGTAATAACACTACACGGCAAATGAGGCAGCCTAGCACATCACTCAAATACTGACTTCTTGAAACTCAATTTCTCACTGGATATATACACAGAGATGTTCATTTCTCTCAGTGCTTATACGATTATTGTTTACTTTAATCCCTAAAATAGGGATTAAACTATTCTTGTCTGGTGGTGAAGAGGTTACATTCAGCCTTAATTACCCAATTGTAGTTTAATTAATCAGTCACCCAACCAATCATTCTCCTACTGAATACAGTTTACACTGGTCCACCCGACGTAGTTGAAGGCCTCTTGATCCAAAGAATCAGTTACCCTCCACGTTCCTCGAATCAAACACAATTACCTTTCATTCTCCAGGCGCTTTCCCGTTTTTATAATAATAATCAGAAGAAGGAAATAAAAAAGAAGAAAAAGAAAATAAAAGTAATAATAAGACAAAATAGAAAATAACAGAAGTAACATTAATAATAATAATAATAATAATAATAATAATAATAATAATAATAATAATAATAATAATAATAATATGATTTAAAATTCAGCATCGACACCATGCCCAGCCCTTCTAGGGAAGGGTAGGTGCCTGAGCCCGAGCTTCCAGTTCACAAGACTGTCATTCCCATTAGCCCCCTTGGGGCGGGGATGGCAGACCAGAGAGACCTAGCTTCTCCCTACGAGCCCCGTGAGGGCGGGGAATGTGGCTAGGCCTGGGGACAGTTGGCCCCAAAGATGAGGGGGTACTTGTACCTCATCCCATGGGAGCCTTAGGTCTCAGACACTCCCTAGACAGGGAGCCAAGGCCAGGCCACCACTTGGAAAAGGCCCGGGCAGGGAGAATACCGGTGAATCTTTAATAATAATAATAATAATAATAATAATAATAATAATAATAATAATAATAATAATAAAATTCTGCATCGTTCAGAAAATATTCGTTTTGTTTTAAAAACGGATGACTTTTCATGATTTTTACCAGTACTAAAGTACTCCAAAGATAATACTGCATTTTCAGTCCGGTGCATTTTTTTTCCTTGAAAAGAAAAGAGAATTACTGAATATGACAAAATACACCAAAGTGAATTTTCTGTCGAGCCTATTTTCGAAATATTTCACCATTTACAATGCAAAAGAAGTAACAAAATGCCGTAAAATTAAAAAAAAAAGAAAACACGAAATTAATAAATAATGAGCACACAACGAGTAAATAAAATGTAAATAATGAATAAATAATAGATTTATATTTGTATTGTGGCTAAAATTTTCGCCCAGAAATTGTCTATAGCCTACTAAATGACTTTGTGCTTTAATAATATTAATTCACTATATTTAGCGCACTGTACTGCTTTCATTATCAAATAAATACTATACTGCTTCCATTACGAAAAATCTTACACTGCGCTCATTATAAACACCCCATATTATTTGTATTATAAAACCAACACTGCTTTCATTATAAAAACCAATATACTACTTTCATCATATAGACACTTCACAGTTTTCATTGTAAAAACTATACTGTTTTCGTTATAAAAACAATATACTTTCATTATATAAACACTATATTGCTGTCGTTATAAAAACTATACTGCTTTCATTATATTAAATATATTTTCATTATAAAAACTACTGCTTTCATTATAAAAACTATACTGCTTTCATTATAAACACTATACTGCTTACATTATAAAAACTATACTGCTTACATTATAAAAAAAACAGACACTATGCTTTGATTATAAAAACTATACTGCTTTCATTATAAAAACTATACTGCTTTCATTATAAACACTATACTGCTTACATTATAAAAACTATACTGCTTACATTATAAAAAAAACAGACACTATGCTTTGATTATAAAAACTATACTGCTTTCATTATAAAAACTATACTGCTTTCATTATAAAAACTATACTGCTTTCATTATAAAAACTATACTTTCATTATAAAAACTATACTGCTTACATTATAAAAAACATGTACACTATGCTTTCATTATAAAAACTATAATACTTTCATTATAAAAACTATGCTGCTTTCATTATAAAAAACATACACAATGCTTTTATTATAAATGCTATACTCTTTTCATCATTAAAAACAACATACTTTCATAGACATAATATTGCTTTCATTATAAAAAACTATACTTTCACTATAACAATATACTGTTTTCATTATAAAGACTCTTGCTTTCATTATAAAAAATATATTGCTTTCATTTAAAAATTAAATATTGCTTTCATTATAAAAACATTATACTACTTACATTATAAAAACGCCACATTTCTTGTATTATATTATTGCTCTTATTAATTAAAACACTAAATCACTTATTATATAATAAATCAATGTACTGCTTTCATTAGCTATAATAAACCACTTACTGCTTTCATTGTAATAAACCAGTTTTCATTGTAATAAGCCAATTTTCATTGTAATAAACCACTTACCGTTTTCACTGCAACAAACCACTTACCTTTTTCACTGTAATAAACCACTTACTGCTTTCATTGTAATCAAGCACTTACTATTTTCATTGTAATAAAGCACTAACCACTTTCACTGTAATAAACTACTTACCGCTTTCACTGTAATAAACCAAGTACTGCTTTCACTGTAATAAACCAAGTACTGCTTTCACTGTAATAAACCACTTACCGCTTTCATTGTAATAACTACTTACTGCTTTCACTGTAATACTGCTTTCACTGTAATAAACCACTTACCGCTTTCATTGTAATAACTACTTACTGCTTTCACTGTAATAAACCAAGTACTGCTTTCACTGTAATAAACCACTTACCGCTTTCATTGTAATAACTACTTACTGCTTTCACTGTAATAAACCAAGTACTGCTTTCACTGTAATAAACCAAGTACTGCTTTCACTGTAATAAACCAAGTACTGCTTTCACTGTAATAAACCAAGTACTGCTTTCACTATAATAAACCACCTACTACTTTCACTGCAATAAACTACAATACTGCTTTCTATATCGATAATTAACCACTGCTAGGTGAACAGTGACAGCAGGTGTAAGGAAACGTACCCAACGTTTCCACCCGTGACGGGGATCGAACCCCGGGAACTCAGCATGAGGCGAGTGCGCTATCAACCGAACCACAGGTATGATGTTTTTCATAAAAGGAGCCATTTGCCTGCTTTCATTATAATGAAAACGTTCATTATAATAAGCGGCTATACTGCTTTCATTACAAAAAAGTTTCCATTATATAATATACGACTTACAGTTTTCATTGTAATAAACCCGTATGCTGCTTTCAGTACGAGGAAAAATATAATGCTTTCATTATAAAACACTAATGCTTTCATTATAAAAACAATATACTGCTTTTATAAGTGCTACTGCTTCCATTATATATAAACCCCTATAATGCATTATAAAAAATGATACTTTCATTGTAAAAAAAACATATTGCTTTCATTGTACAAAAACATTGCTTTCATTGTACAAAAAAACTTTTCTCAATATAAAGCACAATATTTTTCATTATAAAAACTATTGTTTTAATGAAAGCACTATACTGTTTTCATTATACATATAACATTATAAAGCTCATTATAAAATTACAATATCATATTGTCTTACCTTGTGAAGTGGTTGTTGTCCTCATCTGAGTGGGCTAAACAGCGTATTTTCACTAATATGTCCGTTTTGAGCGTATCACTAGCACTATGTGAAGGTATTCTTGCCGCTAGGCCTACTGGATCTCGAAAATACGGCGGAAATACAAGAAAAAACACACTGAAATATGGGACGGAAATCCTGCAGCACCACCCTGGAATATGGTGTCAGCGGGACTGAAAGGTGTTGGTGACGACCCAACCACTTCCACCCAGCTAACGAGGGGCTGGTGATCGCCTTGGTATTGTGCAGACATTTTGCTCTTCCCTAGGCATCGTGACACGTTTCTTCTGTTCTTCCGAGGATGCTCGTCAGCATGTTTCGCCCTCTGGATAAATGGGAAGTATAGGTCGAACGCGCCATTATTTCCCGCGCTCCCGATATGCTACGGTAAATTTTTGAAGCCGGTCACCAACTCAGTTCAGGGTTGTAAGCTTCCCACTTTTTAGAGGCTTAAGCAAGAAATTCAGCTAACCTAATCGGGAATTCCTTTTCAATTTCCTTTTAATGCCCAGCTTTGGACAGCATTTATTTCCTCAGACACCGGGAGACAGAGCTCAAAACAACGTAAGCATTGGTAGCCTTATACACCTTAGAGAAGCAAAGAGTTACACCAAGCGCTATCGTACGTTCCCTCCCTCAAGGAGAGTGCTTAGATCCTAGTGAAAGGCTCTTGATCCAAGGAATTAGGTTTAACCTCCTCTTCCTGGGATTGAACCTAAATGCCTTATATTACACAAATACTATATGATCCTTATGGAGTTATTTTTCCCCAATTAAAATAAAATATCGTACGCTCTCAGGTAGTGTTGTACCTAAAAAATAACTCATCGTACCAATCACTTCAAAAATATTCGAAAAAAATCGGTACAAAACAATTTATATAAATAATGCGACGTGTGACCACTTCACTACTTACTCTAAATTAAATAGGCACAAAAATAACCTTAAAAATATCAAATTACAAGAATGCTAACACCAAATGAATGATTCACTACTCTAATTTTCAGATATACATATTTTTTTCAAAATCGGTTTAATATTAATACCAAGCGTACGTACACCAAGGAATGTATATCTCGGTGTGTATGTGCAGTAGACCGAGAAGTGTACGTACCTGTGTATATACACTGATAGGTATATATTTCTCGGTGTATATACACCGACACGTGTACTATATATCTCTCAAAATATATATACACAGATGCGTATGTATAAACGATACCACAGGTGGGAATAGAACCCGCGATCAGAGAGTCACAAAACTCCAGACCGACGCCCTAGCCACTGGGCCAGCTGGCTACAATAAGATTCATCCAACTAGGTATATTTATACACCATAGGGTGTATAAATACACCTAGTATAAATATACCTATTTGGTATGGGATGTTTGCAAACTTGTCATTACGATTTCGTGAGTCATGCGTAAGTATCTTTCAGTTTATATCCACTAAGATGTGTATATAAGTGTTTATACTCCGACAGATGTGTAGCTCTCAGTCTACGTACACCGAATGTATATATATATATGAACTTGCGATCTTAGCTTAAATAGCAACGCTCATCTTGCCATATAGGACAAGCGAAAATTTGTGTATGGAATAATTTCGCCAAAATCATTCTGAACCTAACGAAAAAAATATATTCCACTGTTTAGTATTAAATTATTGTAAACAAATCTAAAATATATTTAGTTGGGTTAGGCTAAAATAAATTGTTCTTGTTATAAAAAGGTTAGGTAAGTTTTCTAAGATTCTTTTGGAGCAAAATTAAAATTTTTTACATTAACATTAACGAAAAAAAATCTTTAAACTTATAACAGAAAATTTTAGAAAAGACTTAATTTTAGATGAGTTCTTGCTAATTGACCAGTTTTACATATTCGGCACGACATATATATATATATATATATATATATATATATATATATATATATATATATATATATATATATATATATATATATATATATATATATATATATATTTAAATATGCAATACAATAGCAAACAGACGATCTTAATGCAGAATAAGCCACATGGCGATGAAAAATCTTTAACTCTAGATCTTTCGCACTTCCCCGCGTCTTCAGAAGCTATGCAATGTTGCAAGATTGGCAACAGATATGAGGACAGTACCTTCTGCCTTGCCTCAGAGAATTTCACCTCCTGTTTGTTGCTGTCTTGCAACATTGCATAACTCCTGACGACGCACCAGACTGTGAAAGATCCTGACGACGCACAAGAGTGCGAAAGATCTAGAGCTAAAAATTTCCATCACACTGTTGCTTGTTCTGCATCTCTAACTGTATATACCCAGAAAAGTAATACGCAGCGGGGCCAGGAGCCGAGATACGACCCCGACAACCATAAATGGGTAATTAAATACCTTGTAATTAAATTAAATTTTTAATTAAATACCAGGTAATTAAATACCTTGGACTCACTAAAAACTTGACAACTTTAAGAAGGTTATCTCTTAGGAGTTGTACCTGTGCTGCTTATTGCTAAATATTCTTCAGAAAAGGGTGTCTTAAGGCCGGTGAAGAGCTCTTGATCCAAGGGATTGGTGTAACTTTCTTTGTCATGGATTGAACCTGATTTCCTGTGTGTGTGTGTGTGTGTGTGTGTGTGTGTGTGTGTGTGTGTGTGTGTGTGTGTGTGTGTGTGTGTGTGTGTGTGTGTGTGTGTGTGTGTGTGTGTGTGTGTGTTTGTGTGTGTGTGTACTCACCTATTTGTGGTGTGTGTGTGTGTGTGTGTTTGTGAATTTGTTTGATTGTGTGTACTCACCTAATTGTGGTTGTAGGGGTCGATACTCAGCTCCTGGCCCCTCCTGGTGCATGTATGTGTGTGTGTACTCACCCAGCTGTGAGGACACGAACACGCAGTTTTCAGTTTTTGTCAACTATTTTTTTCCTACCTGCCCCTCAGTGAAGGGAGCAGCTGCTACTGTGTGAGGGTGAGGGGAGGGCAGGTAAGAGCTTGCTGAGGGGAAAGCTGAGGCAACAGGTGAGGGGAAAGAAGGGGAAATTCTTGGTATAACGACCACACATCAATGTTACTGCTGTCAGTCTCTCTGACAACAACCACTCATCAATGTTACTGCTGTCAGTCTCTCTGGCAACAACCACACATCAATGTTACTGCTGTCAGTCTCTCAGACAACAACCACACATCAATGTTACTGCTGTCAGTCTCTGTGACAACAACCACACATCAATGTTACTGCTGTCAGTCTCTCAGACAACAACCACATATCAATGTTACTGCTGTCAGTCTCTCAGACAACAACCACACATCAATGTTACTGCTGTCAGTCTCTCTGACAACAACCACACATTAATGTTACTGCTGTCAGTCTCTCTGACAACGACCACACATCAATGTTACTGCTGTCAGTCTCTCTGACAACAACCACACATCAATGTTACTGCTGCCAGTCTCTCAGACAACAACCACACATCAATGTTACTGCTGTCAGTCTCTGTGACAACAACCACACATCACTGTTACTGCTGTCAGTCTCTGTGACAACAACCACACATCACTGTCAGTCTCTGTGACAACAACCACAGCACTGTTACTGCTGTCAGTTACTGGAAGAAAGGAAAATCTAGAGGCTAGGATCACCACTTAAAAAATACTCAAAAGAAACTGACGAAGATGATAGAGAGAGATTGTCTGAGCTGAGAGTTAACTCTACGAAGGGACATAAAGGAACATAACGAAGGAACACAACAAAGGAACATAAAGGAACATAACGAAGGAACACAACAAAGGAACATAAAAGAACATAACGAAGGAACACAACAAAGGAACATAAAGGAGCATAACGAAGGAACACAAAAAAGGAACATAAAGGAACATAACGAAGGAACACAACAAAGAAACATAAAGGAACATAGCGAAGGAACACAACAAAGGAACATAAAGGAACATAACGAAGGAACACAACAAAGGAACATAAAGGAACATAACGAAGGAACACAACAAAGGAACATAAAGGAACAAAATCTCATAACTATTTATTCGATTTTTTACTCATTTTATACATAAAAAGATTTTATCTTTAATTTTCCAGCATTTTGTGTGCAAATTTTCATTCTGTGCTTTTTAACTGAGCGTTTACCAGGTCTCAAGGATATATACACCCAGGGATGCATGTCTCTCAGTGTTTATATACATATATATAGTGTATATATATAAACACTGAGTATTTGAAAATGATAATGGTGTACAATACCGCCAAGCTGATAATAATACACATGTATCTTTATTCCGAAACGTATCGCCTACACAGTAGGCTTCTTCAGTCTAGTACAGAGAAGGCAGCAGAAGCAGGAGAGTTGTAGAGACGACGTAATCAATCCATCACTCTTGAAGACGTAGTTTTGAGGTGGTCAGTCCCCCAGCCTGGAGAAGAGTTCAGCTCCGTGGTCTGGAGCAATAAAAGTCTACTTGAATTTCTTATTTTCTGGATTAAAGTATTCTTGACTGGTGGTAAACAGGTTGCATGCAGCCTTATTGATCCTCGTGAAGTAGATAGGCTTTAAACCCAATTAATCAACCAAGATCCCACCCCCATATACGTAGAAATACATGGGGAAGGCACATATTATTATTATTATAATCGAAAATAAGCGCTAAGCCACAAGGGCTATACAGCAGGAAGGCACATAGCATAGGACCACCTAGACTATGTACTGAGATTCGTCTAGGTAGAAGATTCTACTGCTATCTAGATTAAGGACTATCATGGTTGATCTAGATGTTTGAGGCTAGGATAGTAAAGTAGAACGTTCGTGTTGAACCAAATCGGAACTTTCGCCTCGCTGGAAAAACCCACACCAGTTGGAAAACACACTCTCCACAGATAGCACGAGTTGAGAAGTTTGTGTTAACATAAACATGACGAACATAGTTCCAGACGTCCATTTGTAGCTGAGAGAACCTGATAGCGAACCCGGGAGAGACCGCCGTTAGACAACTGCTGTTACTGCTGCTGCTGTTAGTTACTATTGATGAAGCTGTTTATGCTACTTCTGCTGCTGCGTTCTTGTTCCTGTTGCTGCTGTTATTTTTTATTTTCTCGTTCCTTCACCAGAACACCTCTGACAAGTTCCCTCTGCGGTGTTCTCCAGCGCCCTACCACCACCACACCATCACCAGGGCCGGATTAAGAAGTCTCCGAGCCCTAGGCTATTCAGATTGGCGGGGCCCCTTTGAGTTACGGGTAAGCGAAGTGACCCCTTCCAGCTTGGGGGGGGGGGGTCGGTGTGAGCCTGTTTAAGGTCTAATTAAATACATTCTGGCTATTTAGATAAAATTTAATAGGGAAAGTACATCAAGACAACCAAAACCATTTACCAACAGCCATTATAACTATCTTGTTAAATCATGCATTTTAAAGAGAATAAACTCAAGACAGCATGGTATTACTAGATTAGGCTATTAAAGTAGTGACATCATGTACCTATTATATTCAGCATAACCACTACAGCACTATTATTCCCTTTATAAATCACTGACCATTATTGTTATCATTACATCATGCATAAGACTATCAAATCATATAAACTACAGAAAATTGGAGAGGAATCTCCCATACTCACCCATTAGCGGGAAAACACAGCTGTTCTGATGTAAACAAAGGCGTGTTGAGTGTTGCCATCTATGGTTAGGTTTATTTATATTTATTTTATTTTATTTCATTATTTATTTTTGTTTTGATTAATTTTTAAAAATAAATTTTACTCTCCAAACACTTGAACTTTTTAGGTAGGGACCCCTTTGCACTTGCACCATGTGCGCAGTCTTGGATGAGCCCCTGAACCCCTTGGACTGCGGGGCCCCCAAATGCGTGGGGCCCTAGGCAAATGCCTAGTTTGCCTATGCGGTAATCCAGCCCTGACCATCACCACCACTACATCACCACCAACATCTCCTACACTACACCACCTTTTCCTCCACTACCAACAGCTCTTCCTCTGTTACGGACACAGGTGTAGACTACTGGCTACCACTTAGGAACCACTTAAGAGCATGCTAAAAGGCAGCAGAATTAAATAATGGCTGTATTTCCTACTCCAAAACAAACTGGTATTTATAACATTATATATATATATATATATATATATATATATATATATATATATATATATATATATATATATATATATATATATATATATATATATATATATATATATTTACAGCTATGTACAATGAGGCAAAAATGTAAACAAAAGGCATGGTAAGAGTCGTGGCGACCAGCAGTGAAGGCAAGTCTGCCAAAGCTGCTTCACAAGTGTCCCACGTCGCTTCACAGTTATAGTGGGCATCCTTGTAATTGGCTGGATGAATCAAGGTACCGGTATAACGACGTGGCCCCTCTGATCGTTAAACCCCTAGCACTTGGTTCGCTAGTAGAGAGGCATGTTTATTTGTGTGTGTAACGCAGAATAAAATGTAACATCCTCCATCACCAAGAGCTCTTCCTCCAGTACTAACAGCTCTTCGTCCACCACCTCTTCCTCCATTACCTCTTCCTACACCGCCAACAGCTCTTCCTCCACCACCAAGAGCTCTTTCTCTACCACCAACACCTCCTCCTCCTCCACCACCACGAACAACTCTTCCTCCACCACCAACAACAACTCTTCCACCACCACCATCTCTTCTTCCACCACCAACAGCCCCTACAGCTCCAACACTCCTTCATACTGTCGCTCGAAGACTTTCACTGGTTGCACCGAAGACACTTTTTCAGGAAGGGTCTCTGAAGGTAGTTAGGACAACTTTGCAACTAAAAGTAGCATCATCTGCTCCCGACGTCTTGGAGCAACTCTAAGGAACTCTGAATGTCACGGAAATGAAGGGCAGAGTTGTCTAAAATTTGACTGAGTCTTCGCCGGGAAGAATTAGAAAGATAGTCGATGTTCCTGGAAGTTGAATCCTAGCAGTGACATAGTGCTTCAGCTACATTAACAGCTCCACGGAGGATCGACTCTGACCGCCAGCCATTCTGTTTCACATTCATTGAACTGTTTCACATTAATAGGTTACAATCTGTTGGATGTTTCAAACAAAATGTAGTTAATGGTGAACAGTGAACAAACTAGCAATGTGAAGGTGAACAGTGAACCAACTAGCAATGTGAAAGAAAACAGTGAATCAACTAGCAATGTGAAGGTCCATGGGTAATAGATGGGAGTTGAAGACGCAGATGAAACACAGGGATGTTAAGAAATAATTATTTCTGTCTGAGAGTGGTATGAGAAATGAGCTTAATGAGGATGAAGTAGAAGCAAATTCAATACACAGGTTCAAGACTAGGTATGCTACAGCCCCCCTCCCCCCACCAGGCCAGGAACTGACAATGCCCGCTATTGTGGTTTAATAGTCGGGGCCAGGAGCTGAGACTCGACTATCTCAAAACACAGCTCGATGCGTGCGCGCAAAATGCATAGATTAGTGCAAACCTGGAGTTTACCTGGAGAGAGTTCCGGGGGTCAACGCCCCCGCGGCCCGGTCTGTGACCAGGCCTCCTGGTGGATCAGAGCCTGATCAACCAGGCTGTTACTGCTGGCTGCACGCAATCCAACGTACGAGCCACAGCCCGGCTGGTCAGGTACCGACTTTAGGTGCTTGTCCAGTGCCAGCTTGAAGACTGCCAGGGGTCTGTTGGTAATCCCCCTTATGTATGCTGGGAGGCAGTTGAACAGTCTCGGGCCCCTGACACTTATTGTATGGTCTCTTAACGTGCTAGTGACACCCCTGCTTTTCATTGGGGGGATGTTGCATCGTCTGCCAAGTCTTTTGCTTTTGTAGTGAGTGATTTTCGTGTGCAAGTTCGGTACTAGTCCCTCTAGGATTTTCCAGGTGTATATAATCATGTATCTCTCCCGCCTGCGTTCCAGGGAATACAGGTTTAGGAACCTCAAGCGCTCCCAGTAATTGAGGTGTTTTATCTCCGTTATGCGCGCCGTTAAGGTTCTCTGTACATTTTCTAGGTCAGCAATTTCACCTGCCTTGAAAGGTGCTGTTAGTGTGCAGCAATATTCCAGCCTAGATAGAACAAGTGACCTGAAGAGTGCCATCATGAGCTTGGCATCCCTAGTTTTGAAGGTTCTCATTATCCATCCTGTCATTTTTCTAGCAGATGCGATTGATACAATGTTATGGTCCTTGAAGGTGACATCCTCCGACATGATCACTCCCAGGTCTTTGACGTTGGTGTTTCGCTCTATTTTGTGGCCAGAATTTGTTTTGTACTCTGATGAAGATTTAATTTCCTCGTGTTTACCATATCTGAGTAATTGAAATTTCTCATCGTTGAACTTCATATTGTTTTCTGCAGCCCACTGAAAGATTTGGTTGATGTCCGCCTGGAGCCTTGCAGTGTTTGCAATGGAAGACACTGTCATGCAGATTCGGGTGTCATCTGCAAAGGAAGACACGGTGCTGTGGCTGACATCCTTGTCTATGTCAGATATGAGGATGAGGAACAAGATGGGAGCGAGCACTGTGCCTTGTGGAACAGAGCTTTTCACCGTAGCTGCCTCGGACTTTCTCTGTTGACTACTAATCTCTGTGTTCTGTTAGTGAGGAAATTATAGATCCATCGACCGACTTTTCTTGTTATTCCTTTAGCACGCATTTTGTGCGCTATTGTGCCATGGTCACACTTGTCGAAGGCTTTTGCAAAGTCTGTATATATTACATCTGCATTCTTTTTGTCTTCTAGTGCATCTAGGACCTTGTCGTAGTGATCCAATAGTTGAGACAGACAGGAGCGACCTGTTCTAAACCCATGTTGCCCTGGGTTGTGTAACTGATGAGTTTCTAGATGGGTGGTGATCTTGCTTCTTAGGACCCTTTCACAGATTTTTATGATATGGGATGTTAGTGCTATCGGTCTGTAGTTCTTTGCTGTTGCTTTACTGCCCCCTTTGTGGAGTTGGGCTATGTCTGTTGTTTTTAGTAACTGTGGGACGACTCCCGTGTCCATGCTCCCTCTCCATAGGATGGTAAAGGCTCGTGATAGGGGCTTCTTGCAGTTCTTGATGAACACGGAGTTCCATGAGTCTGGCCCTGGGGCAGAGTGCATGGGCATGTCATTTATCGCCAGTTCGAAGTCATTTGGCGTCAGGATAACATCGGATAGGCTTGTGTTAACCAAATTCTGTGGCTCTTCCATAAAAAATTAATTTTGATCTTCGACTCTCAGTCTGGTTAACGGCTTGCTAAAAACTGAGTCATACTGGGACTTGAGTAACTCACTCATTTCCTTGCTGTCATCTGTGTAGGACCCATCTTGTTTAAGTAGGGGCCCAATACTGGATGTTGTTCTCGACTTTGATTTGGCATAGGAGAAGAAATACTTTGGGTTTCTTTCGATTTCATTTATGGCTTTTAGTTCTTCCCGCGATTCCTGACTCCTATAAGATTCCTTTAGCTTAAGTTCGATGCTTGCTGTTTCTCTGACCAGTGTCTCCCTACACATTTCAGATATATTGACCTCTTTTAGCCGCTCTGTTATTCTTTTCCGTCGCCTGTAAAGGGAGCGCCTGTCTCTTTCTATTTTACATCTACTCCTCCTTTTTCTTAGAGGAATAAGCCTTGTGCATACATCGAGTGCCACCAAGTTAATCTGTTCTAGGCATAAGGTGGGGTCTGTGTTGCTTAGTATATCTTCCCAGCTTATATCGGTTAGGACTTGGTTTACTTGGTCCCACTTTATGTTTTTGTTATTGAAGTTGAATTTGGTGAATGCTCCCTCGTGACTAATCTCATTATGTCGGTCTGGGGCTCCGCGCATACATGTCTGAACCTCAATTATGTTGTGATCTGAGTATATTGTTTTTGATGTGGTGACATTTCTTATCAGATCATCATTGTTAGTGAAGATGAGGTCTAGTGTATTCTCCAGTCTAGTAGGCTCTATTATTTGCTGGTTTAAATTGAATTTTGTGCAGAGATTTAAAAGCTCGTGTGAGTGTGGTCAATTTTTAACAGCTGTTCCTGGAATTGCTGGGATGTTGCATCCGGAGGCTTGTAGACTACCACAATGACTAGGTTTTGGTTCTCGATCTTTACTGCTAAAACTTCCACTACATCATTTGAGGCATTAAGCAGTTCTGTGCAAACAAACGACTCTGCAATGTACAAGCCAACCCCCCCCACCCCTTTTGCCTGTTCACTCTGTCACAGCTGTATAGGTTGTAACCTGGGATCCATATTTCGTTGTCCAAGTGATCCTTTATGTGGGTCTCAGTGAAAGCCGCGAACATTGCCTTTGCCTCTGCAAGCAGTCCACGGATGAAAGGTATTTTGCTGTATATTTGCAAAGAAGAATGTCATCGGACTGGTGGTATTGTTGGTACTGGGGGGGGAATTTTTTTCCGGCATTAGTATCTGTATCTGTTGGTTTGGAGTGGAGGCCCTCGACCGTGGTTCCACTCCAGGAATGACTGGATTTGGTGTACGATTTCTGCCATTTCCTGCCAGTTTTTTTTCCTTCCTGGCACTAAAAAACCTCTCCCTCTTGAGTGGCTGTGGCTACCCAGGTTTTCCCAAGGCCTGGATGTTTTGTATCTTTTTGTCCCCTTTAGATGGTGTGCCTGGCAATTTAAGTTATAGCACAGTCTTTCCTGTACTGAAGAGGTACACGTTTCAGGATGAAAAAGCTTACAGGAAGGGAGTTTGCATTTTCCTGTTGTCATATGGGCACGGCATTTTCTAGGGTGGTCATAGTTGCACGTCCCGTCTGTTTTTCCAGATTTCCCATGTCTGCAGATACCAAGTGCATAGTATGTGCACAAGCTTGGTTCCCGTTTGCCTTGGGTTTCTGTGACTGTATTCCCTGTTGGTGCATGTTTACCTGTCTTATTCCTATCCTCACTAGCACCAACAATGGAGCTCCCACCAGTTGTTTTTGGTAATGTATCCTCACTATTGCTAGTGGAGTCCTCTTGTTTGCTATTTCCTGTGGTATTTCTAGTTTGCAATATTGGTTTTATCTTATCTTTGACTACACTTGTTTCCCCACTACGGCTCCTGTCCCCTATGAGGTCATTTATATGTATTCCTTCCTGCGTATAATTCCCGACTACCTGGACAAAATCTCCAGCTTCACCATTACTGTCTCCCAGGACAGCACCTCCAGCTTCACCATTACTGTCTCCCAGGACAGAACCTCCAGCTTCACCATTTGTCTCCCAGGACAGCACCTCCAGCAGGTTTAACAGGAATGGCACTGCAATGGATCAGAGAATACCTGACAGGAAGGAAACGAGTGATGGTATGTGACAAGGTGTTGGAGTGGGCTCCTGTGAGGAGCGGGGTTCCACAAGGATCAGTCATAGGGCCGGTGCTGTTTCTGGTATATGCGAATGACATGACGGACTGATAGATTCAGAGGTGTCCCTGTTTGCAGATGATGTGAAGCTAATGCAGAGAATTCAAGCAGACGAGCATCAGGTAGGATTACAAAGGAATCTCGACAGACTACAAGCCTGGTCCAAAAACTGACTTCTACAGTTTAACCCCACCAAGTGCAAAGTCATGAAGACTGGGGAAGGTCAAAGAAGACCGCAGACAGAGTACACACTCGGAGGTCAAACACTGCAAACCTTACTCAAGGAAAAGGATCTTGGGGTGAACATAATACCGAGCACATCCGCTGAGGAGCACATCAACCAAATAACTGCTGTAGCATATTTGCGCCTAGAAACCTAAGAATAGCATTTCGACACCTGAGTAAGGAGTCATTCAGGACATTATACACTGTGTACATCAGGACTCTATTGGAGCATGCAGGACCAGTATGGAGCCCACACCTGGTCAAGCATGTTAAGAAATTTGAGAAAGTGCAGAGGTTTGAAACAAGACTAGTCCCGGAGCTAAGGGGGTATGTTCTACGAAGAAAGGTTAAGGGAAATCAACCTGACGACACTGCAGGACATGGGATAGGGAACACATGATAACGACGTATAAAATGCTCAGAGGAATTGACAAGATGGATAGAGACAAGAGATGTGACACAGCAACAAGGGGTCACAACTGGAATTTGAAAATTCAGATGAGCCACAGGGATGTTAGGAAGTTTTTCTTCAGTCATAGAGGTCATTGAGTTATCAGGAAGTGAAACAATCTGGAGAATGACGTAGTAGAGGCAGGATCCATACATCCCCACACACATACACACACGAATCGACCCCTGCAACCACAATTAGGTGAGTACACACACACACACACACACACACACACACACACACACACACACATACATACACACACACACATACATACACACACACACACACACACACACACATACATACACACACACACACATACACACACACATACACACACACACACATACACACACACACACACACACACACACATACACACACACACACACACACACACACACATACATACACACACACACATACATACACACACTTTGCATGCACTGTAGTTACATCTGCTCTGTATACATTAACAGGTTCACTTAACAGCATTAATTAACTAGGCCTCATGAGCTCAGGTAACATATTAGACTTATCAATACTCCCTGGTAATTAACGTTACCTGCAGTAAAACTGATTTTTTTAATTAAAATTAAACAATCCACCAATAAAAGCAACAATGTCTTCTGGAAAAAAGTGTATTTTTTGTGTTCTATATATCGAGTGTTATCTGTTAATGATTGTAAAAATTATCGCCCCCGAGACCCGGTCCCAGACCAGTCTCCTAAACTGAAAATTAGATCTTACAGGATTAAGGTCTATATTATAAAGGATATCTTATAGGATTAAGTTTATATTAAAAAGGGTTTGTTGAAGGATTAAAGTCTATATTAAAGGTCAGACGAATGTACATACATGCAGGGGTGCACAGTGAATATTGAAGGTAAGTAAATAATGTTGTAAGATTTACCTGACGTTTCACATGTTCATGAGAGGGATAGAAAAGATCAGTTGTCCCACCAGAGTGTTAAACTTTTAACAGGCTTCAGTTTTATATTCATATGTTCTAACAACTCCACATAAAACCAGCTTTATACTTGGACATTCAAGGCTTCTGGCAAGACTTTATCTTGAAGTGTTGCCTCCAGTCTCCTCACAATTGCAGAATGTGTTCTGAACCTATGATAGCCTCCATCCCGTTCATGGCAGAGCATTCGTCTTATAAGTGAGAGGACCTGGGTTCTGATTCAGGACTTCCCACCTCCAGGACTTAAGTCCTGGAGGTAGGAAGTACATTGCCAGCACTCTGAAGGAGAGGTGGGAATGTAACAGTCCTGGAGGTGGGAAGTATATTGCCAGCACTCTGAAGGAGAGGTGGGAATGTAACAGTCCTGGAGGTGGGAAGTATATTGCCAGCACTCTGAAGGAGAGGTGGGAATGTAACAGTCCTGGAGGTGGGAAGTACATTGCCAGCACTCTGAAGGAGAGGTGGGAATGTATATTGCCAGCACTCTGAAGGAGAGGTGGGAATGTAACAGTCCTGGAGGTGGGAAGTACATTGCCAGCACTCTGAAGGAGAGGTGCGAATGTAACAGTCCTGGAGGTGGGAAGTACATTGCCAGCACTCTGAAGGAGAGGTGGGAATGTAACAGTCCTGGAGGTGGGAAGTACATTGCCAGCACTCTGAAGGAGAGGTGCGAATGTAACAGTCCTGGAGGTGGGAAGTACATTGCCAGCACTCTGAAGGAGAGGTGCGAATGTAACAGTCCTGGAGGTGGGAAGTATATTGCCAGCACTCTGAAGGAGAGGTGGGAATGTAACAGTCCTGGAGGTGGGAAGTACATTGCCAGCACTCTGAAGGAGGGGTGGGAATGTAACAGTCCTGGAGGTGGGAAGTATATTGCCAGCACTCTGAAGGAGGGGTGGGAATGTAACAGTCCTGGAGGTGGGAAGTACATTGCCAGCACTCTGAAGGAGAGGTGGGAATGTAACAGTCCTGGAGGTGGGAAGTACATTGCCAGCACTCTGAAGGAGAGGTGGGAATGTAACAGTCCTGGAGGTGGGAAGTATATTGCTAGCACTCTGAAGGAGGGGTGGGAATGTAACAGTCCTGGAGGTGGGAAGTATATTGCTAGCACTCTGAAGGAGGGGTGGGAATGTAACAGTCCTGGAGGTGGGAAGTATATTGCCAGCACTCTGAAGGAGGGGTGGGAATGTAACAGCTCAGAAGGTCATCTGAACTGTGTCGTCATCACGCTTCTGTCAAAACAATGAATAAACGAATGACGTGAAAAGTGTCTCCACTTTCTCCTTCACAGCCGGCGTACTAAACAACAAAAATACTTCCCCAGCACGAAAACTCTCCCGAGTGTGCTTCAGGTACCCGTGGATGAGCCATCTCCAACTTTTCATATCACTCATCCCATTTTTCCCACCCTTAATGATACCTAATTACGGCTGATCACCCGAGGCAATTCTCCCCACCAGACTTTGAAGTCTGCTTATATCCAACATTCTTGTTGGGGACACGTCAGTCATAGCCAGTAATAAGGCAAATAGAGTTTTTTGAGGTAATAATATCAGATCATTATATGTAATTATTTCAGTTATCAACAGCGGATTATTATAGGTAATCAGTATAGGTAATTATTTATGCTAGTTTATTATAGAGAATTATACTTCAGCGCTGCTCGACGTCACAAATATATTACACTTTTGTCAACACCTTATATACTTGAGTTGATCTAACAGGTGCAGCACCAAGACTGGTCACCAGGTGTGAGTTATCTAACTGGTGCAGCACCAAGACTGGTCACCAGGTGTGAGTTGATCTAACTGGTGCAGCACCAAGACTGGTCACCAGGTGTGAGTTATCTAACTGGTGCAGCACCAAGACTGGTCACCAGGTGTGAGTTATCTAACTGGTGCAGCACCAAGACTGGTCACCAGGTGTGAGTTATCTAACTGGTGCAGCACCAAGACTGGTCACCAGGTGTGAGTTGATCTAACTGGTGCAGCACCAAGACTGGTCACCAGGTGTGAGTTGATCTAACTGGTGCAGCACCAAGACTGGTCACCAGGTGTGAGTTGATCTAACTGGTGCAGCACCAAGACTGGTCACCAGGTGTGAGTTATCTAACTGGTGCAGCACCAAGACTGGTCACCAGGTGTGAGTTGATCTAACTGGTGCAGCACCAAGACTGGTCACCAGGTGTGAGTTGATCTAACTGGTGCAGCACCAAGACTGGTCACCAGGTGTGAGTTGATCTAACAGGTGCAGCACCAAGACTGGTCACCAGGTGTGGGTTGATCTAACTGGTGCAGCACCAAGACTGGTCACCAGGTGTGAGTTGATCTAACAGGTGCAGCACCAAGACTGGTCACCAGGTGTGAGTTGATCTAACTGGTGCAGCACCAAGACTGGTCACCAGGTGTGAGTTGATCTAACTGGTGCAGCACCAAGACTGGTCACCAGGTGTGAGTTATCTAACTGGTGCAGCACCAAGACTGGTCACCAGGTGTGAGTTGATCTAACTGGTGCAGCACCAAGACTGGTCACCAGGTGTGAGTTATCTAACTGGTGCAGCACCAAGACTGGTCACCAGGTGTGAGTTATCTAACTGGTGCAGCACCAAGACTGGTCACCAGGTGTGAGTTATCTAACTGGTGCAGCACCAAGACTGGTCACCAGGTGTGAGTTGATCTAACTGGTGCAGCACCAAGACTGGTCACCAGGTGTGAGTTGATCTAACTGGTGCAGCACCAAGACTGGTCACCAGGTGTGAGTTGATCTAACTGGTGCAGCACCAAGACTGGTCACCAGGTGTGAGTTATCTAACTGGTGCAGCACCAAGACTGGTCACCAGGTGTGAGTTGATCTAACTGGTGCAGCACCAAGACTGGTCACCAGGTGTGAGTTGATCTAACTGGTGCAGCACCAAGACTGGTCACCAGGTGTGAGTTGATCTAACAGGTGCAGCACCAAGACTGGTCACCAGGTGTGGGTTGATCTAACTGGTGCAGCACCAAGACTGGTCACCAGGTGTGAGTTGATCTAACAGGTGCAGCACCAAGACTGGTCACCAGGTGTGAGTTGATCTAACTGGTGCAGCACCAAGACTGGTCACCAGGTGTGAGTTGATCTAACTGGTGCAGCACCAAGACTGGTCACCAGGTGTGAGTTATCTAACTGGTGCAGCACCAAGACTGGTCACCAGGTGTGAGTTGATCTAACTGGTGCAGCATCAAGACTGCGGTCACCAGGTGTGAGTTGATCTAACTGATGGAGCATCAAGACTGCGGTCACCAGGTGTGAGTTGATCTAACTGATGGAGCATCAAGACTGCGGTCACCAGGTGTGAGTTGATCTAACTGATGGAACATCAAGACTGCGGTCATCAGGTGTGAGTTGATCTAACTGATGGAGCATCAAGACTGTAGTCACCAGGTGTGAGATGATCTAAGTGATGGAGTATCAAGACTGCGGTCACCAGGTGTGAGTTGATCTAACTGATGGAGCATCAAGACTGCGGTCACCAGGTGTGAGTTGATCTAACTGATGGAGCATCAAGACTGCGGTCATCAGGTGTGAGTTGATCTAACTGATGGAGCATCAAGACTGTAGTCACCAGGTGTGAGTTGACCTAACTGATGGAGCATCAAGACTGTGGTCACCAGGTGTGAGTTGATCTAACTGATGGAGCATCAAGACTGCGGTCACCAGGTGTGAGTTGATCTAACTGATGGAGCATCAAGACTGCGGTCACCAGGTGTGAGTTGATCTAAATGATGGAGCATCAAGACTGCGGTCATCAGGTGTGAGTTGATCTAACTGATGGAGCATCAAGACTGTGGCCACCTGGTGTGAGTCGATCTAACTGGTGCAGCACCAAGACTGTGATCACCAGGTGTGTACACCCAGGATTGTATATCTTTTTTTTCGTAGAAGATACACCTTGTGTATATACCCCAAAAAGTGTGTCCTTTGTTGTATATACACCGAGAAGTGTGTAACTCAGTGTATATACACCCTAACTTTACTGTATACCTCAGTATACATACACAAAGCCTTGCTCTCTTTATCTCTGTGTATATACACCTAGAGAGGTATATCTCTTCTGCAGATATACTGCGAGAGATGCAATATACACCTCTCAGTGTATCTGCGGCTTCCACTGCATATCACTGGGTTTAGTAACAGCAAGAAATAGTGTAGCAGCACACTGCTGTTGCATTTAATTAAAAAGTACTAACAGTAACTATAGGAATGATAGGACTACAGGAATGATAGGACATGAACGATAGGACTACAGGAACGATAGAACATGAGTGATAGTACTACGGGAATGATAGGACTACTTAAATGATGGGACTTCAGGAATGATAGGACTAATAGGAATGATAGGACTAATAGGAATGATAGGACTAATAGGAATGATAGGACTAATAGGAATGATAGGACTAATAGGAATGATAGGACTAATAGGAATGATAGGACTACATGAATGATGGTACTTCAGGAATGATAGGACTAATAGGGATGCTAGGACTAATAGGAATGATGGGACTAATAGGAATGATAGGACTAATAGGGATGCTAGGACTAATAGGAATGATGAGACTAATAGGAATGATAGGACTAATAGGAATGATAGGACTAATAGGAATGATAGGACTAATAGGAATGATAGGACTACATGAATGATGGTACTTCAGGAATGATAGGACTAATAGGGATGATGGGACTAATAGGAATGATAGGACTAATAGGAATGATAGGACTAATAGGGATGATGGGACTAATAGGAATGATAGGACTAATAGGAATGATAGGACTAATAGGAATGATAGGACTAATAGGAATGATAGGACTAATAGGAATGATGGTACTTCAGGAATGATAGGACTAATAGGGATGCTAGGACTAATAGGAATGATGGGACTAATAGGAATGATAGGACTAATAGGAATGATAGGACTAATAGGAATGATAGGACATAGGACTTCAGGAATGAATGATGGATAGGACTAATAGGGATGCTAGGACTAGGACTAGGAATCAGGATGCTAGGACTAATAGGAATGATGGGACTAATAGGAATGATAGGACTAATAGGAATGATAGGACTACATGAATGGTTGGACTACAGGAATGATAGGACTACAGGAATGATAGGACTACAGGAATGATAGGACTAACAGGAATGATAGGACTAACAGGAATGATAGGACTACAGGAATGATAGGACTGATAGGAATGGTAGGACTAACAGGAATGATAGGACTACAGGAAAGATAGGACTACAGGAATGATAGGACTACAGGAAAGATAGGACTACAGGAATGATAGGACTACAGGAAAGATAGGACTACAGGAAAGATAGGACTACAGGAATGATAGGACTACAGGAATGATAGGACTACAGGAATGATAGGACTACAGGAATGATAGGACTACAGGAATGATAGGACTACAGGAATGATAGGACTACAGGAATGATAGGACTACATGAATGGTTGGACTACAGGAATGATAGGACTACAGGAATGATAGGACTACATGAATGGTTGGACTACAGGAATGATAGGACTACAGGAATGATAGGACTACAGGAATGATAGGACTACAGGAATGATAGGACTACAGGAATGACATGAAACTGAAAATTGGATTGATGAGGTGGTGATGGGGTTATGATGGGGGTGATGTGATGGAGATGGGGCGGTAATGAGAAGATGATGGGTGGGTGATGGTGTGTATAATGGGGATGGGGGTGATGGGGTTACGCTGAAAAATATAGTGTTGAAGGAGTGATGGGGGATGGGAGAGTATGGAAATGGGTGTAGTGATGTGTGTGTGTGAAGAGGGAAGGACGAGCTTATTGCATCTGTACAATGATAGAATGGGAGAGTGGGGTGAGAGGAGGAATGATCGGGAGTTGAGTGAGAGGGTGGGGTGAGAGAGTGGAATGAGAGATGGTGGGGTGAAAGAGAGTAGGGTGATAGAGGTGGGGTGAGAAAGGGTGGGGTGAGAGAGAGTGGCATGAGAGACAGTGGGGTGAAAGAGAGTAAGGTGATTAGAGGGTGGGGTGAAAGAGAGTAGGGTGAGAGAGGGTGGGGTGAGAAACGGAAGGGGAGAGTGAAGTGAGGTTTGGCTTACACTGCTTGGAGAGACATTTGGGCAAGCCTAACTCCTGTTTCTTAGCTGTAAACAGATAACTACGAGATATTCGATAACTAACAGCTAGTCGATAACCAGCAGCTAGTCAATAACTAGGACCTAGTCAATAACTAGGAGCTAGTCGATAACCAGAAGCTAGTCAATAACTATCAGTTAGTCGATAACCAGCAGATAGTCAATAACTAGCAGTTAGTCGAAAACCAGCAGCTAAAAGGTCAAGAGAGGCCTGAGCTTGCTACCATCTGCAGCTCATAAGACTGCCATCCCCACGAGCCCCTTTGAGGTGGGGTAGATGGCAGACCAGAGGCCTAGCTTCTCCCTACGAGCCCCGTGAGGGCGGGGAATGTGGCTAGGCCTGGGGACACTTGGTCCCAAAGATGAGGAGGTACTGTACCTCCTCCCATGGGAGACTTAAGTCTCGAGACACTCCCCAGATAGGGAGCCAAGGCCGGGTCACCACTACTTGGAAAAGACCCGGGCCGGGAGAATACCGGCGAATAAAAAAAAAAAAAAAAAAACAGCAGCTAGTCAATAACTAGGACCTGGTTAATAACTAGGAGCTAGTCGATAACCAGAAGCTAGTCAATAACTAGCAGTTAGTCGATAACCAGCAGATAGTCAATAACTAGCAGTTAGTCGATAACCAGCAGCTAGTCAATAACTAGGACCTAGTCAATAACTAGGAGCTAGTCGATAACCAGAAGCTAGTCAATAACTAGCAGTTAGTCGATAACCAGCAGATAGTCAATAACTAGCAGTTAGTCGATAACCAGCAGCTAGTCATTAACTAGGACCTAGTCAATAACTAGGAGCTAGTCAATAACCAGAAGCTAGTCAATAACTAGCAGCTAGTCGATAAACAGTAGCTAGTCAATAACTAGGACCTAGTCAATAACTAGGAGCTAGTCGATAACTAGCAGCTAGTCAATAACTAGCAGTTAGACAATAACTAGCAGCTAGTCAAGAACTAGCAGCTAGTCGATAACTAGCAGCTAGTCAATAACTAGCAGTTAGTCAATAACTAGCAGCTAGTCAATAACTAGCAGTTAAACAATAACTAGCAACTAGTCAATAACTAGCAGCTAGTCGATAACCAGGAGCTAGTTAATAACTAGCAGCTAGTCAATAACTAGCAGTTAGACAATAAGTAGCAGCTAGTCGATAACCAGGAGCTAGTCAATAACTAGCAATTAGTCAATAACTATCAGCTACTCGATAACCAGCGGCTAGTCAGTAACTAGCAGTTAGTCAATAACTAGCAGTTAGTCAATAACTAGCAGCTAGTCGATAACCAGCAGCAAGTCAATAACTAACAGCTAGTCGATAACTAGGAGTTAGTCGATAACTAACAGCTAGTCGACTATAGTGATATACAGTGATAAGATATATATCACTGTATATCACTATATATCATGGTATATCACTGTATATCATTATATATCACTGTATATCGCTATATATCACTGTATATCACTATATATCACTGTATATCACTATATATCACTGTATATCACTATATATCACTGTATATCACTATATATCACTGTATATCACTATATATCACTGTATATCACTATATATCACTGTATATCACTGTATATCATTGTATATCACTGTGTATCACTGTGTATCACTGTATATCACTGTGTATCACTGTTTATCACTGGTTAATAATTTTTCGGGTTCTCCATTCACAAATGTTCCTCATTATGTATTCTTGGTGTTCCCTCAAGTCCACTTTTAATTGATCAGTAGTGCCACTCCTCCTCCTTTACTGTATTCTTCACTATGAGGTAAGAAAATTACATTTGTTATAATTCCACTTAGTCTCTGTCTCTGTGAGTGCTATGATCACCGGCTGCTCCTCTGTTATTCTATCTTTTAGATGACCTATTGTTTTTACATTTACACCTCATGAACATACTTTAATACCTTCATCGTTCAATGTTGTTCAGAAGCTTTATCCCATCTTGTCTTACTGCTGGGAGGGAAGGGATGAGAAGCAAGTGTAACTAATGCGACATTTTATTGTGGCAACGTTTCGCTCAACAGGAACTTTGTCAAGCTGTTACAAACAATACGGCTTGACAAAGCTCCTGGAGAGTGAAACATTACCACGATAAAATGTCGCATTAGCTGCACTTGTGTCCTTTTACCAAACATATTGTGGGTAATTGTACCAACATTATTACGATGAGAAGCAGAGTGGGAGAGATAGGCAGGTGTGTGAGGAGGTGGATAGAGAAGGATAGTCTTAATTCAACTTTATTTACAGGAATTCCTCAACGCTTTCTGGCCTCCATGGCTCCATTGTTTGTGTATCGTATCTCCTTCTCAGCTGCACTTCAGCGGTTCGAGGGCTGAAAAATATCTTTCTTTCTTTCTTTATCATGTTTCTCATACTCTTAAAAGTTCAGAAAAATAATTATAATGAATCGGCCTCTACCATCATCATCATCATCATCATCATCATCATCATCATAGCCTCTAGGCCTGAAAAATTCTTGCCATTTTTATTTCTTCTTACTCCGTGTTCGCACTGTTTTCAAATTATTTTTCGTATTTTTGCTCTTCCTTCTTTTCTCCCTTCTCACTTTTAGTACCAGTATTTATCAAAACTTGGCGGTTTTCTGTATGATTTTTTTGACATTTTGAGAGCATTTCTAGGATGCATCGTTTCAGCAGAAAAATTTAGTAATGACATTTATTACCTCGAGTCCGGGAGTCCAGTCTCTGTACTCACCTACTTTGTCTTTGGTCGAGTCTCGGCTCTTGACAATTACAGCTCCTGTCCTCTAGTATCCTAGATATTCCAACTTGTCCTTGTCGCTCATCTAGATTTCTAGTAAACATGAAGAAAATTATACCAAGGGGACCTGGACCTGAGAGAAATGAGAAAAAAGATGAAATGGGATAATACGTAATAAGGAAGATGGTTTAATTCACAAGAATAGGTGCTGAGAGTTATGTCTCATTACAGTAATGGTATGCAGTACCTGGTTATGGAATGAGACGTGTGCTTTTTGGATTGTTGTTGGTGTGGAAAAACATTAATGGTTAACATTATACCATTATTTTTAAAGGGGTGGACGGGTAAGCCAGTGGAAGGCCTCGATCAGATGATCAAAAGCTCCAGCGGCAGGAAACATTTGTCCTGGTTCCTGACAAACCTTACCTAACCTAACCACTAGTTGACGAAACGTTCTCATAAAATAGATGACCTAGATTATTTTCACCTCATCTGTATTTTTCCACGTCGTCTTTACCTCCCGCTACTTCTGTTGTCTACAGTGTTGTCTACAGTGTTGTCTACAGTGTTGTCTACAGTGTTGTGTACAGTGTTGTCTTCAGTGTTGTCTACAGTGTTGCACATGTGTCTTAGTCAACCAGGAAGACATGAAGTGAGAATGAGAGGTAAGTATTACTTGTACCATCTTAGTGTTCCATGACTTTCTTGTACCCACCCTCGTGTACAACTTTCGCTCAGTCATATTTTAAATGGCCTGAATCTGTTCCCTAATTTCTTGCATTTCTGTTCAGGCATTTGCTTAAACTTTAATCCACATGTGTATACGAGCCTGCCCCTCTCTCTCTCTCTCTCTCTCTCTCTCTCTTTCTATATATATATATATATATATATATATATATATATATATATATATATATATATATATATATATATATATATATATATATATATATATATGTGTATATATATATACTATATGGAGCACCTCATTTATTTTCGACGTGATATCTACACAGTCTTCACTCTGGAAACTCCATTCAAAGTTTCCTTACCTCCATCTCTGCCTCCATCTACATAGTCTTCCCTCCGAGAACTCCACTGCAGGCTTCCCTGCCGTCCATCTACAGTCTTCACTCTTAGAACTCCATTACAGGCTTCCTACCCTCCATCTACACAGTCTTCACTCTGAGAGCTCTATTCAAGGTTTTCCTACCTCCATCCCAGGCCACCACACCCTCCCTCACTACCATACAGCTTCAACACCTGCTCTTCGGATTCGATCGAAACATCCGAAACGTCATTCATGTCATTTAGATATCTATTTTTCAGATCCCCGAGAACCCCCTCCCCATTTCTTTAACATCATCTAGAAGTATTTTATTAAAAATCGATTTTTCAGGCCATTTAAAAAAATCAGGCTTTACTCTGTCTCAGCCAGGCAGTGTCCTTGGAGGTGCAACGGACAAATAGAAGAAGAAGAAGTAGTCAACACACACACAACAAGAAGAATCCCTGAGCTTCCCCAGCACTAGGGCTGCTTCCCCAGCACTGGGGTGTGGCTCCAAAATGATCCTGTAGTGCTTGCTACCTTTTTACTTCTTGACATCATCTGCTGCTACGTAGCTGACACACCATTCGAGCCCCGTGGGGCAGGGTTAGTGACAGACCAAGGGCCTAGCTTCTCCCGACGAGCCTCGTGAGGACGGGGAATGGGGCTGGGACTAGGGAGGTACTAACACCTCTTTCCATGGAAGACATTAATTAGTCAAGACTCTCCCTCGATGGGGAACCAAGGCCGGATCACCTAGCAAAGAAGACTCGGGCCGGGACATTAACGGCGAACCTAATACATATATACAGTGTCCCTCCAGCACAGTGACCTCTATGTCAAGGTCGTCCTGATAGTCGTAGTCGTCTTCACTGAACGCCACGCCTGCCTTCTCTCTTCACTGAAACAACATGTGGGTGATGCTTACACCAGCTCACCCAGTTACTTGAATCTTTCTCATCTCCTGTGTTCTCTAATCTCATTTGCCAGGGATTCCAGAGGCACAATCTCACTGCTTTGTGCCGTTGTACCCCGTTTTCTTAATCACAAACAGAACCAGTAGAGAGCGGTACGTTGGTGCCTTTCCTCTGTGTGTGTGTGTGTGTGTGTGGCTGCAGGGGTCGAGTCACAGCTCAAAAAACTTGACTAACATGCTGTAAAAGCTCCCGTAAGATATATACAGAGATGTGTAAGTCTCTCACTGTACATACACTGAGAGTTTGTTTTAATTCCAGTTTTAGGGATCAAAGTATTCTTGACTGTTGGTGAAGAGGTGACATGCAGCCTTAATAATCTTCGTGTACTTGATAAGCTTCAAATCTCATTAACCAACCAACCAGAAACCCCCTGAAGACTAAGACACTGTAACAACCTCTACTGTTACCACTGTAACATATAACATCAGTTGTTACCACTGCAACAAATAACCTCTTCTGTTACCAAAGCAACAAACAACCTCTGCTGTTACTACTGCAACAAATAACCTCTATTGTTGCTATTGGATCATATAACCCCTATTGTTACCACTGCAACAAATAACCCCTATTTGTACTATTACAACAAATAACCCCTATTGTTGGCACTACAACAAATAACCACTGTTGTTACCACTGGAACAAATAACTCCTATTGTTACCACTGCAACAAATAACCCGTATTGTTACCACTGCGACAAATAACCCGTATTGTTACCACTGCGACAAATAACCTCCGCTCTTACCACTGCAACAAATAACCCCTATTGTTACCACTGCAACAAACAACAGCCTCCCATCTCCCCCCAACAAAATCTACCAGTTCACTGTTGTTATTTTAAAGCTGAACATAAATCAGGTTACCATCACGAGGATTTTTTTCCATTCGTTATTTAATTTTATCAAATGGTCCTCAGGGCCTGGGGAAACACGAAATTTAATCACCTACACGGGGGGGAAAAATCAGGTACAATTCTTTTATAGATTGCATTGTGATCCACCAGGTTGTTTGTGCTGTCTTTGAATAGGCTAGAATCGAAGCTTCGCTTAGGTTACTATAAACCTTAGTAATGGATACCCTCAAATTGGTTTAAAAAACACGTAAGCGGACACTAGGCCATATGACCTTGTGATACTAGGACGTATATCCTACTGACACAAGGGCGTATGTCCTTGTGATACCAGGACGTATATCCTAGTGATACTAGGACGTATATCATAGTGATACTAGGACGTATATCCTAGTGATACTAGGACGTATATCCTAGTGATACTAGAACGTATATCAGTGATACTAGGACGTATATCCTAGTGATACTAGGACGTATATCCTAGTGATACTAGGACGTATATCCTACTGACACTAGGACGTATATCCTAGTGATACTAGAACGTATATCAGTGATACTAGGACGTATATCATAGTGATACTAGGACGTATATCATAGTGATACTAGGACGTATATCATAGTGATACTAGGACGTATATCATAGTGATACTAGGACGTATATCATAGTGATACTAGGACGTATATCATAGTGATACTAGGACGTATATCATAGTGCTTTTCTTAGATTACTTCAGCAATTTTAGCTAAAAGAATTTCGGATAGCATCGCCCCCGCGTCTAGATGTCTAACTTGCTGCTGATCTTGACAGGTTGGTCAAGCAGACTGTTGTTGCATGCTGCCTTTAGACTGATATTCAATTTTCAGATGTTTCCGACCTCGTATACTAGTATCTAAGATGCTCTTGAACAGGGAAGCGCTTAACCCGGAGGGGAAGGAGTCACAGACCGCCTGACAGTATGCTGATGCAACCAGCTCTGACGCTAGGCCAGGGAGAGGGAGCTCCAGTTCCTGGGATCGAGAGCCCTGGCATGCAGACGCGGCAATGAATATTTACGACCTGAATGGAACTTTTTTGTAACGAGTCTGTGAGAGTAATCACCACATAACACCGGGTAATTACCTCACGATAATAGTCATTAGTCATTCATTAGTTCTAGGTTAATGGCAATTAATTATTTTAATAAGCAATAATTCTTAAAGCCTGAACCCTAATTATGAGGAAGCCCTGAAGTGAGGGCCTTTAAATTATTAGATAGCCCTGAAGTGGAACCTTTAAATTGTTAGGTAGACCTGACGTGGGGTCTTAAATTTGTTAGGTATCCCTGAAGTAACCCCCTTTAAATTTTAGGTAGCCCTGAAGTGTGGGTCTTTAAATTGTTAGATAGCCTCCTACGTGAGGTATTTAAATACATAATTATTAGCCCTAAATGTGGACATTTAAATTAAGGTAGCCTGAAGGAGGACCTTTAAATTATTAGGCAACCCTGAAGGAGGACCTTTAAATTATTAGGTAACCCTGAAGGAGGACCTTTAAATTATTAGGTAGCCTGAAGGAGGATCTTTAAATCCTTGCCAGATTTTGTTTTCATTTTTCTTCCAACTTTTTCGCTTTTATTTCGCTCATCCAATCGGCTTCAAATTTCCATCACCTATGTACGGTAACTAGAACTAAAATCTTGGAACACCAGGCATATTCTCGGTCTGAGACACTCCCACGACAGGGAGCCAAGACCGGGCCACCTCTTGGAAAAGGCCCGGGACGGGCGATTATACCGGCGAATCTACTACCTACCAACTCCCTTCTGTCAGTGTGACTTGTGAATGGTCCAAAACTGACCGAAATGTCGTCGTGTTACTTTCTCCTATGTGCGGGTTATTTGTGTATTGTTCTAGTCACGGTATTGTGCCTTTTTCTTTACGTTAAATAAATTTATTTACGTCTTCTGGACGGCTTCGATATTTAATGGTTGATGCATCTTAGGGCCAGGATGGTACCCACTAGGCTATTTTTTTTTTAATGCAAATTTGTCAGTATAGTAAAATAGCTTAAAAATGGAATCGTTGGAATTCGTGCTATAACTAAAGAATTTGTGTAGTGCATCAAGCCCAAGATTTATGGGATGAGTGAACAATAAAATGGTATAAAATACCGACAGGTTGTTAGGTAAGACACATATGCAACAGTTAGGTATCTTTATTTCGAAACGTTTCGCCTACACAGTAGGCTTCTTCAGTCGAGTACAGAAAAGTTGATAGAAACAGAAGATACTTGAAGACGATGTAATCAGTCCATCACCCTTGAAGTTTAGAGGTGGTCAGTCCCTCAGTCTGGAGAAGAGTGTTGTTCCATAGTCTGAAACAATATGGAGTTGAAGTGATAGGATGGAGCCTTATATAGCGCCAGGAGGTGAGACCTAGGTCACTAGTAGAGGTTAAGAACTTAGACGTTGGGAGGTCAGGTCCCTCTCAAATCCAGCCATTCTCACTAGTAGAGGTTGTCGAAGTTGATTTCAGGTCTGTACCAAGATACTTCAAGGGTGATGGACTGATTACATCGTCTTCAAGTCTCTTCTGCTTCTATCAACTTTTCTGTACTCGACTAAAGAAGCCTACTGTGTAGGCGAAACATTTCGAAATAAAGATACCTAACTGTTGCATATGTGTCTTACCTAACATTCATGGGATGATTTGAGTGTGGCCACACTATGTACATTGCTACATAGGTCATCCCCAGATTTTGTTTCCATGTGACAGGTTGAAACAGGTTCCTCCCAGCCTAATCTAACGTACAAAAACCGTTTAAAACGCTAAAAACTACAAAAGCTATAAACCAACACTACGAGAGCAATGCAAAAGCACTTTAAAACGCCAAAAACTACAAATGTTTTTAAGTGTTTCTAAAAACTACAAAAGTTGTGTAAGTGTTTTTATGTGTTTTTGCATTACAAAAACACTTTAAAAATAACCTACTTACAGGAAAGTTACTGTCAATGCCACTTTGAATCTGGCAATGGTATAGTGTTATTTGACACCACTGTTATGGTGCGTTGATGCTGTTGACGCTTCTTGAGACACATCAAACAATTCTTGGCTGTTGGTTGTAGGTGTATCATTTGTTGTATTAATATATAATAACTGGAGATCTTTTCATTATACACCATACACCCACATATACTATTATACACCATACACCCACATATTCTATTATACATCATACATCCACATATTCTATTAGTAATACACCATATACATTCCATACATCATACACATTCCTAGCTGTGTTACATACCAGTCCATTCAATGTGTGGTGGTGGTGCCTTGATGCGGGTCAGGAGCTTTCGATCCAAGGTTCTAGAGTTACCGTTATCTTCTTCAGTTCAAATTCCATTGCCTCCAGATTCCCCAGGCGCTGCATGACCCCTGCGGGTTTTATGCTTTATCGTTGTCATAATAATAATAATAATAATAATAATAATAATAATAATAATAATAATAATAATAATAATAATAATAATAATAATAATAATAATAATAATAATAATAATAACAATAATAATAATAATGATAATAATAATAATAATAATAATAATAATAATAATAATAATAATAATAATAATAATAATAATAATAATTACGGCTCAACATGTATAAAATAAATGAGACTAATTTGCTGAGTGTAAATATAGCAGCCAGATGAATTACTGATTCACATCCCAGAACTTCAACGTCAACTATGTTGCTGTTATTATTACTAGTATTATTATTATATTATTATTATCATAATTCAGAAGCATTCATATGCCTTAATTTAACACTGTTCTTAATAGCAGATTCATCAGCGTTCGTAATAGCACAGTGAAAAACGTAGTTTTAGGGAAAACGTTTACGTTCGTTCTTCACATTTCGAAATTTTAATTCGTTCGTAATGTTATGAACTTTTTCGTGAGGGTGAGAGGTAATTACCATTACGACAAGGTAATCATTGATATTAGCAGTTTGGAGGGATATGTTGTGTATCTTTATACGTATATGCTTCTAAACTGTTGTGTTCTGGGCACCTCTGCAAAAACAGTGATTATGTATAAGTGAGGTGAAAGTGTTGAATGGTGATGAAAGTATTTTCTTTTTGGGGATTTTCTTTCTTTTTGCGTCACCCTGCCTCGGTGGGAGACGGCCGACTTGTTGAAAAAAAATAATTGAAGCCATTCCTACCTTCGTACGGAGTGTTTATGTCCTTCGTAGTATAGAGGAATTTTGTCACAGTGGGGTAGTCCCCCCCCCACCCAAAAAAAACGGTATATTGGTCAAAAAAAAAATTTGATTGCTTTAGGCGGAAAAACCAAATATGTTATTGACGTCAAACCGCAAAGCTTTTGACAGAAAATAGTCAACATTTTTGACCTATCGTAGCTTATATGTGAGCCTTTCATGTTTGTCTATATCAGTGAGTGTATATACCTATACACACACACACACACACACACACACACACACACACACACACATATATATATATATATATATATATATATATATATATATATATATATATATATATATATATATATATATATATATATATATATATATATATATATATATATATATATTTAAAAGTCAAGAAACATCAGTAACAGGTTCAGTTGAGAAAGAAGCTTTCAGAACTTGAACCTGAGAGGACTGAACTTACAACAAGATCACCTCTCTAACTTTCTCTCTTCAAAGAACACGCTTTTACTCAGAAAAGTATAGTCATATTTCTGTATTTTCTCGGTAACAAGACGTGTTGTATATCTTTATGTTGGTATATTCCTCTGAAGCCTGTGTGGCTGTTTGGTATATCCGTGTTGGGATACTGCTGTAGTATGAAGCTGCATATATGCCATGCTCTCTATGTCAGTCCTTATCTAAACCATTGATAAGCAATTATTATTATCACGAATAATAATGTCATAATAATAATAATAATAGTTATAACAATAATAGTAATAATAATAATAATAATAATAATAATAATAATTATTATTATTATTATTATTATTATTATTATTATTATTATTATTATTATTATTATTATTATTATTATTATTATTATTATTATTATTATTTAAAAATAAGCTCCAAACCCGCACGGGTCAAATAGGTAGCTGATGGGAGATAAAATTGATAAACTATGAAACGAATAATTACTGCTACTACTATTATTACTACTATTACTATTATTACTACTACTACTACTAATACTGCTGCTGCTGCTGCTGCTACTGTAGTAGTAGTAATAGTAGTAGTAGTAGTAGTAGTAGTAGTACTAGCTACTTCTACTACTAGCTACTACTATTATTACTACTAATACAAGCACTTCTGTAACCACTTCTTCCCCTCGCTCCCAACAAGTTTGTCCTAAGGCCTTCTCTACATGTCTCACCCGGTTGTGACTTTACAATAGTCCAGAAGAGACACAAACGTCTTCATAAGGTTCCTTTAACAAGTAAGAATTTTTAGTGAACTTGTGATGTAAATATTTATTCAGTAAATAAATCCAAGAGAATAAATGCTTTAGGTTATTCGTATTATCACGAAAAATTAAACATGTGTGGAACACATGTGTGTCTTTATTCGAAGACGTTTCTCCAACCAGTGGCTTTTTCAGTTTCATATAGAGGTGATATACGAAAACAGTAGATGAGGTAATTAGTCCCTCAGTCTTGCAGTACTATACACAGAGAGACAGTGGGTAATCAGTCCCTCAGTCTTTCAGAACTATACACAGAGAGACATTGGGTAATCAGTCCCTCAGTCTTTCAGAACTATAGGCAGAGAGACAGTGGGTAATCAGTCCCTCAGCCTTGCAGAACTATACACAGAGAGACAGTGGGTAATCAGTCCCTCAGTCTTTCAGAACTATACACAGAGAGACATTGGGTAATCAGTCCCTCAGTCTTTCAGAACTATAGGCAGAGAGACAGTGGGTAATCAGTCCCTCAGCCTTGCAGAACTATACACAGAGAGACAGTGGGTAATCAGTCCCTCAGTCTTTCAGAACTATACACAGAGAGACATTGGGTAATCAGTCCCTCAGTCTTTCAGAACTATAGGCAGAGAGACAGTGGGTAATCAGTCCCTCAGCCTTGCAGAACTATACACAGAGAGACAGTGGGTAATCAGTCCCTCAGTCTTTCAGAACTATACACAGAGAGACAGTGGGTAATCAGTCCCTCAGTCTTTCAGAACTATACGCAGAGAGACAGTGGGTAATCAGTCCCTCAGCCTTGCAGAACTATACACAGAGAGACAGTGGGTAATCAGTCCCTCAGTCTTTCAGAACTATACACAGAGAGACAGTGGGTAATCAGTCCCTCAGTCTTTCAGAACTATACGCAGAGAGACAGTGGGTAATCAGTCCCTCAGCCTTGCAGAACTATACACAGAGAGACAGTGGGTAATCAGTCCCTCAGTCTTTCAGAACTATACACAGAGAGACAGTGGCTAATCAGTCCCTCAGTCTTTCAGAACTATACGCAGAGAGAGAGTGGGTAATCAGTCCCTCAGCCTTGCAGAACTATACACAGAGAGACAGTGGGTAATCAGTCCCTCAGCCTTGCAGAACTATACACAGAGAGACAGTGGGTAATCAGTCCCTCAGTCTTGCAGAACTATACACAGAGAGACAGTGGGTAATCAGTCCCTCAGTCTTGCAGAACTATACACAGAGAGACAGTGGGTAATCAGTCCCTCAGCCTTGCAGAACTATACACAGAGAGACAGTGGGTAATCAGTCCCTCAGTCTTTCAGAACTATACACAGAGAGACAGTGGGTAATCAGTCCCTCAGTCTTTCAGAACTATACACAGAGAGACATTGGGTAATCAGTCCCTCAGTCTTTCAGAACTATAGGCAGAGAGACAGTGGGTAATCAGTCCCTCAGCCTTGCAGAACTATACACAGAGAGACAGTGGGTAATCAGTCCCTCAGTCTTTCAGAACTATACACAGAGAGACAGTGGGTAATCAGTCCCTCAGTCTTTCAGAACTATACGCAGAGAGACAGTGGGTAATCAGTCCCTCAGCCTTGCAGAACTATACACAGAGAGACAGTGGGTAATCAGTCCCTCAGTCTTTCAGAACTATACACAGAGAGACAGTGGCTAATCAGTCCCTCAGTCTTTCAGAACTATACGCAGAGAGAGAGTGGGTAATCAGTCCCTCAGCCTTGCAGAACTATACACAGAGAGACAGTGGGTAATCAGTCCCTCAGCCTTGCAGAACTATACACAGAGAGACAGTGGGTAATCAGTCCCTCAGGCTTGCAGAACTATACACAGAGAGACAGTGGGTAATCAGTCCCTCAGTCTTGCAGAACTATACACAGAGAGACAGTGGGTAATCAGTCCCTCAGCCTTGCAGAACTATACACAGAGAGACAGTGGGTAATCAGTCCCTCAGTCTTTCAGAACTATACGCAGAGACAGTGGGTATTCAGTCCCTCAGCCTTGCAGAACTATACACAGAGAGACAGTGGGTAATCAGTCCCTCAGCCTTGCAGAACTATACACAGGGAGACAGTGGGTAATCAGTCCCTCAGTCTTGCAGAACTATACAGAGAGAGAGAGTGGGTAATCAGTCCCTCAGTCTTGCAGAACTATACACAGAGAGACAGTGGGTAATCAGTCCCTCAGCCTTGCAGAACTATACACAGAGAGACAGTGGGTAATCAGTCCCTCAGTCTTTCAGAACTATACACAGAGAGACAGTGGGTAATCAGTCCCTCAGCCTTGCAGAACTATACACAGAGAGACAGTGGGTAATCAGTCCATCAGCCTTGCAGTACTATACACAGAGAGACAGTGGGTAATCAGTCCCTCAGCCTTGCAGTACTATACACAGAGAGACAGTGGGTAATCAGTCCCTCAGCCTTGCAGAACTATACACAGAGAGACAGTTGGTAATCAGTCCCTCAGCCTTGCAGTACTATACACAGAGAGACAGTGGGTAATCAGTCCCTCAGCCTTGCAGTATTATACACAGAGAGACAGTGGGTAATCAGTCCCTCAGCCTTGCAGTATTATACACAGAGAGACAGTGGGTAATCAGTCCCTCAGCCTTGCAGAACTATACACAGAGAGACAGTGGGTAATCAGTCCCTCAGCCTTGCAGTATTATACACAGAGAGACAGTGGGTAATCAGTCCCTCAGCCTTGCAGTACTATACACAGAGAGACAGTGGGTAATCAGTCCCTCAGCCTTGCAGTACTATACACAGGGAAACAGTGGGTAATCAGTCCCTCAGTCTTTCAGAACTATACACAGAGAGACAGTGGGTAATCAGTCCCTCAGTCTTTCAGAACTATACACAGAGAGACAGTGGGTAATCAGTCACTAAGTCTTGCAGAACTATACACAGAGAGACAGTGGGTAATCAGTCACTAAGTCTTGCAGAACTATACATAGAGAGACAGTGGGTAATCAGTCCCTCAGTCTTGCAGAACTATACACAGAGAGACAGTGGGTAATCAGTCCCTCAGCCTTGCAGAACTATACACAGAGAGACAGTGGGTAATCAGTCCCTCAGCCTTGCAGTACTATACACAGAGAGACAGTGGGTAATCAGTCCCTCAGCCTTGCAGTATTATACACAGAGAGACAGTGGGTAATCAGTCCCTCAGCCTTGCAGTATTATACACAAAGAGACAGTGGGTAATCAGTCCCTCAGCCTTGCAGAACTATACACAGAGAGACAGTGGGTAATCAGTCCCTCAGCCTTGCAGTATTATACACAGAGAGACAGTGGGTAATCAGTCCCTCAGCCTTGCAGAACTATACACAGAGAGACAGTGGGTAATCAGACCCTCAGCCTTGCAGTATTATACACAGAGAGACAGTGGGTAATCAGTCCCTCAGCCTTGCAGAACTATACACAGAGAGACAGTGGGTAATCAGTCCCTCAGCCTTGCAGTATTATACACAGAGAGACAGTGGGTAATCAGTCCCTCAGCCTTGCAGTACTATACACAGAGAGACAGTGGGTAATCAGTCCATCAGCCTTGCAGTACTATACACAGGGAAACAGTGGGTAATCAGTCCCTCAGTCTTTCAGAACTATACACAGAGAGACAGTGGGTAATCAGTCCCTCAGTCTTTCAGAACTATACACAGAGAGACAGTGGGTAATCAGTCACTAAGTCTTGCAGAACTATACACAGAGAGACAGTGGGTAATCAGTCCCTCAGTCTTGCAGAACTATACACAGAGAGACAGTGGGTAATCAGTCACTAAGTCTTGCAGAACTATACACAGAGAGACAGTGGGTAATCAGTCCCTCAGTCTTGCAGAGCTATACACAGAGAGACAGTGGGTAATCAGTCCCTCAGTCTTGCAGAACTATATACAGAAGACAGTGGGTAATCAGTCACTCAGTCTTGCAGAACTATACACAGAGAGACAGTGGGTAATCAGTCCCTCAGTCTTGCAGAACTATACACAGAGAGACAGTGGGTAATCAGTCACTAAGTCTTGCAGAACTATACACAGAGAGACAGTGGGTAATCAGTCACTAAGTCTTGCAGAACTATACACAGAGAGACAGTGGGTAATCAGTCACTCAGTCTTGCAGAACTATACACAGAGAGACAGTGGGTAATCAGTCACTAAGTCTTGCAGAACTATACACAGAGAGACAGTGGGTAATCAGTCACTAAGTCTTGCAGAACTATACACAGAGAGACAGTGGGTAATCAGTCACTAAGTCTTGCAGAACTATACACAGAGAGACAGTGGGTAATCAGTCACTCAGTCTTGCAGAACTATACACAGAGAGACAGTGGGTAATCAGTCACTCAGTCTTGCAGAACTATACACAGAAGACAGTGTGTAATCAGTCACTAAGTCTTGCAGAACTGTACACAGAAGACAGTGGGTAATGCAGTAATCCCAGAAGCCGATGTCCAGTACCTTAATATGTCCTTCCACCAAGAAATTCCTCCTTTTCATGACTGGGGGATTTTTTCTTACTACAAATAATTTGAATGAAACGTCAAGCACATGCAACAATTATCGAAAAATTGGCATGTTGGTTTTGTGAGGAAATATCAATACTAGGAGGCCTGAAGTAGTGACGGTGGCATATTGACCCAGAGGTGAGTGCCAGAACTAAAGTTGCTCTCCTGCATTGCAAGTTGACCCAGCGATCTCTGACGCAGCTTGTCAACAAACCACAACCTCGCGGCAGGCGTACGACCAGGTTCAACACCCCAGGGCATTGCTAATGTCAACTTTGTCAAACCGCGGCTACGCGTTTAACTTGCCCATGAAGAAACTTGGAGTACAAACATCCTTTAGTCAGAGATCAAAAGAGAGAGTATCTACTCTTGTGTTTCTTCCTCAAATAAAAACACAGATAGCTAAACATCCTCCTGGGTACAGCACACTGGCTCTTTTGCTAGATATAAAGAATCGAACGCCCTAATGTTTATAGTCGACAAGGGTATATATATATTCTTCAACAGGGAGAGGGTGGACCTAGTAGCGATCAGGGAAGAGGCGAGGCCAGAGGTTAGGACTCGACCCCTGCAATCACAAATAGATGAGTACAAATAGGTGAGTACACAGACACAGACAGACAGGCAGACAAACAGACACAGACACACACACACGCACACACACACACACACACACACACACACACACACACACACACACACACACACACACACACACACACACACACACACACACACACACACACACACACACACACACACACAGGAGCTAGGACTCGACCCCTGCAACCTCAACTAGGTTAGCACACACACACAAACATTTTAGCTCATTTCCGCTGGAAAAATAGAAAAAGGCATTGTACAAGAGAATAGACAAGGGAATAGACAGGAGACACTGGAAGAACCTCAGATCAGATAAAAAATACAAACACGCAAACCAGCAAAACTGAATTTGAAAAAGAGAGTGACGCTACTCAACTAGTTTTAATATCTTTCTTTCCTAAAAACACATGATAAGTATTTCCTTAAAGCGGGTCGTTGAAAAATATTTCTTGACTAGCCAGTATTTCCTTCTTTTTGCTCAGCAAGGGTACCTAATGACCATACGTATGGGACCAAGTCCCTAATATTCTAATTAGGTATTGCTTGGGTTTGACAATAGAGATAACACACAACAATGTCAAATGAGTTAGAGAGGGAAGGCCTGGTCAAGGACTGGGCCGGGGGAAGGGGCGCGTTGACCCCCGGAACACCCTCCAGATAGGGAGCAAAAAACTGTAAGTAAAGAGGGTACCTGATCATACACATATAATGATAAAATATGTGCAATACAAACATTACTCTTGTTCAACATTGCTAGGAGCATGGAAGATATGAAGCATCTTCACGAAATAATTCACACATAAGTACACACAGGTAAATCCTTCAAGTCAGTCCACAGACACTCTACTAAACCAGCCCGGACACACTCTCACACAGGCTCTTACTGGCCCTCACTATCACGCACTGCCTCTCTGTCTACCAGTCTGTTATTCTACCTTAGCTTTAGGAAGAAACTATCGTTCCTAGGGGAAGAATCTTTACGTGGGTTTCAAAGATCGCCCATCTCACACGGATTCCAGAAACCAGAAAGCAATTACCACATTCCACAGGCCTGTCTTTCCCATTGGCCAACAAGACATTGGAACCCAGGGATTAAGACTTACGGACACAGACCCTGAACTTGTAAGTAAGTAAGTAAATAAGTAAGTAAATAAGTAAGTAAGTAAGTAAGTAAATAAGTTTATTCAGGTATACACAAATACAGTTACATAGTTTATCATACATAGCAGCATATGTGTAAAGTACCTGGGATGACCCAAAAAAGTCAGACGGAAGCCAGCTTATAAACACATTCCAGAGAGAACAGTGTCCACAGTAGTTTCATTCACTTTACACCACTGTGCTTTCCTCTATACCATTGTGGGGGTTCCTATGTACCACTGTGATCAACCCCATCAATGGGATTAAACTTCGAATCTGACAAGTGAAAATTTTGCAAATTTGTATCTCCCATTCCTTTCCCAACTCCCCCATCCCAACTTCCGCTCATTCCTACGCCCACCCATTTCCCATACACCCATCTATTCACCCACCCACTTCCCCCACCCACCCGTTCTCACATTTCACCGCCTCTCTATCCTCTCCTCTCCCCCCTGCTCCGTTATTCCATGCAGTAAATATGGGAACACAGAAAAACAGGAAAAACAGGCAGTGCTTCACCTCCCTCTCTCTCCCGCCTGACAAAACGTCGCTGCTTCTCAGTTCTAATTAAACACAAACTCGGGGAAAATGTTGCTTTGTGTAGCTGTTTGTTTAGTCTCCTTTTTTAAACTGTGCGTGTGTGTGTGTGTGTGTGTGTGTGTGTGTGTGTGTGTGTGTGTGTGTGTGTGTGTGTGTGTGTGTGTGTGTGTGTGTGTGTGTGTGTGTGTGTGTGTACTCACCTATTTGTACTCACCTATTTGTGGTTGCAGGGGTCGAGTCCTAGCTCCTGGCCCCGCCTCTTCACCGGTTGCTACTAGGCCCTCTCTCTCCCCGCTCCATGAGCTTTATCAAACCTCGTCTTAAAACTGTGTATGGTTCCTGCCTCCACTACGTCATTTCCTAGGCTATTCCACTGCCTTACAACTCTATGACTGAAGAAATACTTCCTACTATCTCTCTGACTCATTTGTGTCTTCAACTTCCAATTGTGGCCTCTTGTTTCTGTGTCCCCTCCCTGGAACATCCTGTCCTTGTCCACCTTGTCTATTCCACGCAGTATTTTATATGTCGTTATCATGTCTCCCCTGACCCTCCTGTCCTCCAGTGTCGTCAGGCCGATTTCCCTTAATCTTTCTTCATAGGACATTCCCCTTAGCTCTGGAACTAACCTTGTTGCAAACCTTTGTACTTTCTCTAGTTTCTTGACGTGCTTTATCAAGTGCGGGTTCGTGCTGCATACTCCAGTATGGGCCTGACATACACGGTGTACAGTGTCTTGAATGATTCCTTACTAAGGTATCGGAATGCTGTTCTCAGGTTTGCCAGGCGCCCATATGCTGCAGCAGTTATCTGATTGATGTGTGCTTCCGGAGACATGCTCGGTGTTATACTCACCCCAAGATCTTTCTCCTTGAGTGAGGTTTGCAGTCTTTGTCCACCTAGCCTATACTCTGTCTGCGGTCTTCTGTGCCCTTCCCCTATCTTCATGACTTTGCATTTGGCAGGATTAAATTCGAGAAGCCATTAGCTGGACCAGGTGTCCAGTCTGTCCAGGTCTCTTTGAAGTCCTGCCTGGTCCTCATCAGATTTAATTCTCCTCATTAACTTCACATCATCTGCAAACAGGGACACTTCTGAGTCTAACCCTTCCGTCATGTCGTTCACATATACCAAAAATAGCACTGGTCCTAAGACCGACCCCTGTGGGACCCCGCTCGTCACAGGTGCCCACTGTGATACATCATTACGTACCATGACTCGTTGTTGCCTCCCTGTCAGGTATTCTCTGATCCATTGCAGTGCCCTTCCTGTTATATGCGCCTGATGCTCTAGCTTCTGCACTAATCTCTTGTGAGGAACTGTGTCAAAGGCCTTCTTGCAGTCCAAGAAGATGCAATCAACCCACCCCTCTCTCTCTTGTCTTACTTCTGTTATTTTATCATAGAACTCCAGAAGGTTTGTGACACAGGATTTGCCTTCCGTGAATCCGTGCTGGTTGGCATTTATACTCCTGTTCCGTTCCAGGTGCTCCACCACTCTCCTCCTGATAATCTTCTCCATAATTTTGCATACTATACACGTCAATGACACAGGTCTATAGTT
>NC_091298.1:53844371-53884371 GCF_038502225.1 Cherax quadricarinatus
TAGTAGCAGTAATAGTGGTAACTGTTTTTTTCCTAGTGATGAATGTTTTTCTTATAAGATAAGAAGACTGCTGATGTATTTTCTGGGGTGAGTAGTGTTGATGATGGCGAGAGAGCCTTCTGCTATACCAATCCCAGCTGCATAGATAGTATCAATGGTGTCTAGTTTGAGAACAGTTCTCACCTGATATTCTCTATATGGATGGTGGGATTTAGTCTAATGTACTTCCTCAATTGTACTCAGATGTACCAGATGTACTCCCTCCCTCTCTCTCCCTTCCTCCCTACCTACCTTTCTCCATATCTCCCTTCCTACCTTTCTCCGTTTCCCCACAACCTCGTGGGGTTCAACTCCCCACAATATGGGAGTATGCTCCCCCCCACCTGCTCTCCTACTTTAATTAACCAAGTCTAAACCTTCTGATTAATTTCCTTTTTCGTCCATCAGACGGGCGTGAGTAACCAACTTCAGTAAAGTATCGTAGGTTAAAGGAGGATCATGAGTTCCGAGGGACTTCTCTCACTATCTCAGAGTAGCATACATTAACCTCCCTCTCCAAGATTAAGAAAGTTTGTGGAACACTTTGAGGTGATAGCTGCTTATCTGAAGTGGAACACTGTGAAGTTGTAGCTGGTTATCTGAAGAGGAACACTGTGAAGTTGTAGCTGGCTATCTGAAGTGGAACACTGTGAAGTTGTAGCTGGTTATCTGAAGTGGAACTCTCAGTAGTAGTAACCAGTTACCAGTCTCAGTAGTAGTAACCAGTTACCAGTCTCAGTAGTAGTAACCAGTTACCGTAACTATTGTACCGTTGACTCAACGATCAACCGTCTCTGCCTGAGTCACTATCTGAATTCATATTGTGCTGACCTCAGCAGTATAAGGCCCCCTCACATAGGGTACTGCAGCCGGCGAGCCAGTTTTACACGAGTGAGCAAGGAGATAGGTACGGCTGGCAAGAGCTCTGTTCACATAACAGCAATTATACGTAAAACAGCCTACGTGAGTATTTCTACCCTAATCCACGTATACGAACTCCCACATGATAAATGGTGTACAGCGGTGTGGAGCGTGGATTTACGTTTTTAAGGGTAATTCAAGGCGTTTGAAGGCTGTTTGTGTGAGTAGCGCCAGGGTCAAAGGTGATTCTCCAGCCACCAGCCTACCCTCCGGCACCACCAGCCAAGCCTGACTCCCCTCACAGCTTTCATCCTGCAAGCCTGTTGCAGCCGTTTCAAGCTTCCTGGCTTAGTTCGTGTGCTAATTGCTTCAATCTCCGAGGGGTTGACCCGGATTTTGCAATTAAGCCAGTCAGTAAGCCAGACTGTGGAAGTGAACGCCAGTCAGCCTATCATCCAGCCTGTCTCCTGTCATCCAACTGCTCCTCCGTGCTTTGTGCATCGTTACACGTCTTCCAGTCATCCATTCTCGTGGGGTAAGCCAGTCAGCCAACCCAGCTTCTAACCCAGCTGAGAGAGAGAAGTAAGCCACGCAGTAAGAAGTAAGCCAGATTCCTCTGAGGTATTGTGTATCTCGCTTTGTGCTTCCTGTTGGATGCTAAGAGTGGTTTTCACCATTCCTGTGGCATAGAGTGGGTTAAACCATCTGTGGGTGAGTGGGGCGCGCGGCAGCCTCACCGTCCCCCCCCTTACCACTCTCTCCCACCACCCGGGGTGCGCGGCAGTACCCCAGCGAGAGTCACACCCCCCACTCTCTCCCACCAGCCATCCACTCATCTACCTGTGGTTGTTTGCACCCTTGTACCGGGTCCTAGTACTGTTTTGACTCACATAATTGGTCAAGAGATTGTAGCTGGTGCCAACGAGATAAAGCCAGTTATGTGAGTTCGCCTAGAACGCACATTTCTTCACGACAACAGTGTGTGGGTGTAGGAGGAAACACCGCCCGCCCACAGGACAATATCTTCACCTCGTCACCCCGTCACCGCCCGTCTACTACTCTCCACTTCAGTGATAATTTTTTTGAGACATTTTCTTGCATTTAAAGACATTTGCGTGTGTGAGACATTTATAGTAAAATTCTTGTGTACTCTAAACCTTGTGTTTTCAGTGTAAACGCAGTATTTTTGACTCATTATTTTTTAGAATAATTTTTCAGTGTTTTCACTTATATTATTCTGCTGTGTTTTTCTTATGCTACTCGTCTGTAGTAAGTATTATTGTGTAGTGTACCAGTCAGTCACTCTGTGTGAAGTGATTCAATTTTTTTTTTTGTATTCTTTCAGCGTTGTATTCTGCAGTGATATTTACCCCAGTATACCAAATTTTCCATTTATTTCTATGTGTGTCATTTTTTTCGTATGCCAACAGTGTCTCACTCCTCTAATTTTTCGCAGACTGTGTACCATTATTTTTGCCAGCAAAATTTTTGTCGTATCAGTCACAGCAAGATTTTTGTTGTATCAGTCACAGCAGGAATTTGTTGTAAGAATAAATTCATACTGTTGGGTGCTCCGTCACTGTAAGTGCCATATTCCCTGTTTTGTACCTGTGTTTTAATTTTTTCATATTTTTATATTCTTGAACAAATTCACTCTTGATGCAATTTCAATTACTTTTAACGTAAAGTGTTTCCTTACTCTGTTGAGTAAATTGTTTTGTCTAATTTACAATTAAGAGTTAAAGTGTTCAATCAGTTTATTTTTTTTTTCTCTTCATAATTTTAATTCATTATTTTACCTGAGTTTTCCCAGTGCAACTTATTACTGCAGTGATTATTTCTATACTTTATTTGTTGCACTTGTTCTGAAGTGAATTATTTTGTTGAACTGTTCTGCAGTGAATTCTTTTCTTTTATTGATATTTTGTGCATTATATTTTAATTTTGTCAATGCATTCTTAGAAAATACTTAAATTTCCCAGTTAACAATTTAATAATTTTATTTGATACTTTCACATTGATTTAAATAATTTAATTAATTAATTTTTTATTAGCAAGAGTAAAGACAGCTCATTTTGAATTTAATTCAGTCTCCAGTAATATTTTTACTTGTATATTTCAATGTAAATTTTTTTTATTTTTGTCAATAGTCCTTTAAATTGAGTTTTCATTCCTCTTGCAGTGTATTTAAATATTATTCTGCAGAATTAGTTGTATATCTTTTCATTTCAATTCTAGAATTTTATATCATTTTTATTGTTCATTATTTTTGCCTTATTTGTTCTCGTGCTACTTTGCCATTATGTCTCACATACCGTCAAGTGATACTTTAGTGAATGTCGACACTCAGACCTCTCAGGCTAATGCTGCTCCTGTCATCAGTCCTCACAGTTCCTTACCGACTGACAGACCGACTCAGACACCGAGATATTATAGTTATACTCGTGATTCCCTTGATGCGTTACCTTTATTCAATGGCCATGTACATAGTCTTGAAGCATGGTTTGCAGCCATTCGTTCTCGTGCTAGTGCTCTAGCTGAAGGTCCTCCTTCAGAGGAAAGCCTTATCAGAATTGCTAAAGAAGCTCTTTATCGATCTCCTGCTGCTGTTCACGTTGTTGATCTCCTTGATATGCGAGACTTCAGGAATCTTACTAGGTGGTCACAATATGAGGAACTGATTCGTTCTTTCCTTGTCCCAGTAAAAACAGCTGATCCATATGTCGTTCTTAGGGAACTAGTGAATGCTACACCCATGAGTACTGAATCGTTGAGTGCATTTGCTGTTAGATTAGATAAACTTTTATCATCATTTATCAATGCTGTCCAATCATCATCTTTTCTCTCTGAAGAGGCTAAACCATTTACAGAATCAATTGCTAAAATAGCAGCTTTTGGAGCAATTAAAGAATTAATGCCACCTGCTTCTGTGTGTGCTTATGAGGCTGATCCTCCAACTGTAACGATGGAACCACTTACAGCCTTAAATCATGTACGTTCCTTGTGCCCCCAGGGTACTTTCCCTTGTATTAAAAGTAATGTCACAAATATGCCTCAGTCTGCACCACCTCTTGTTTGCGCCACAGAGACAAATCGTAGTCGTCAACCATCTCAGAGATCATCAAGAACCAGTGTACAGAGTCGTTATACACCTCGTAGTATTCATAGTACATTCAGTAACCATAGTCGGCGGAATTGTTACAACTGTGGTTTCCGTGGACATATTGCAATTAATTGTCCTGATAGTTATCCTAAGAGACGTCGTACTGATGATGAGTACTCAGATCTTCCTTACTGTACTTATCATAGAATACATGGACATGACACATCTGAGTGTAATGCTCTCTATAACCTTCAGTACTCTAGATCTTTCCGTGGTCGTCCCAACCGCAGAACCGTCGAGGAAACAGATCTCGTGGTTTTCAAAATAACCAGAACCAGGCTCATTCATTCAATTCTCAAACTAACCTGAACCAGGCTCGTTCTTCCCAGTCGGGGGAATTCGAGCGCCCCAGTCAAACCGCCCCATGGTGACAGTAGGTGATAATGAGTACACCATCCCCGTTCACAACTCCTTTGAAGCCTTAAGCAGTCTCGAGAATGACAACCCTGCTGAGGTTGTTGCTTCACATGTCTCTGACACAGATGATTTTGGGGATGGAGTAGAACAAGTCTTTTCTGATGAAAATCCACCTTTTTGTTTGCACGTAACTTCCAATGCAACCATAGGCCCTATAGTGCAAGCATCTGTTTATAATGCGCCCGTTCAATTGTTCATGGACTCTGGTGCGCAAATCAATATTATTAGGTCTAGTTTGTTTAAGGATAAGAAGTTACGACATGTCCTTCTCGTAGAACCGACTCCCGTGTCCTCCCTTAGTGGAGTATCTGGTTCTCACCTGCGTGTCCGAGGTACGACTGCCCTAACCTTTTCTATCCAAGGTAGAGACTTCACTGCTTCCTTCCTTGTTGTCGACCAGATTACTTTCCCTGGTGACCTTCTACTGGGATTTGCTTCCATGCGAGACTTACGCATTGTGCTCGACCCTTATCGATGGCATGCACAAATTGACGACTTGATCGTTCCATTCTGGGGTTACCAGCTTGGATCAGAAATCTGTTATACTGCTGCAGAGTATGATGTACGGATCAAGTCCTTACAAGCTAATGCATTCTCCAGTAGCGTACCCAAGCGGTCAGGCACTGGTAATTCTGTCACTCCCATCAGTGTTCCACCTATACCTTCAGAATTGCAGGATAGTCCGATGCCTCAAGTGTCCGAGGACGCTCAGATTGCCTTGAGTGCTCAACCTACCCTTGCAATGCCTGCTAGTTCGAGTAGTAGTTTCTCCACAGGGGACGCCTTGTCGGAAAACAATTACTTGCAACTAGTAATGCCATCTCTTGTTGATGTCACATGCCGTCTGCAGAAAGACGTTTCTGTTGCGGCTAGTGCTCTCACTAGAGTGTCTGTAGTTGTTCCTAGTGTTCCAGATGGTGATAACGTCCTAGTTGACAGTGATTCCTGCAAAGTAAAAGGCCTATTTGTTGAACCATCCTTACATGTTGTAAGAGATAGTAAGATCCATTTCTACCTGGCCAACACTTCTGGTCACAGTGTTCGCCTCAGAGCAAATACCAATCTTGTTGACCTTGTTCACTATCCTTACCCTGTTCAGGTAGAGGATGAGTTGTCACCTGACCAGTGGGTCGGTGCTATTTCTGCCGGGGAGACCTCATCCACTGCACTGGATCAATCTGTTCCACCAGTTGAGGAGAAAGACTTAGCTTCCACTGACTTCCCAGATGAAGTCAAGCGTTTGTTGACTATGTTGAACAAACGTCGTAAAGCCATTGCTTTACCAGGTGAGAAGATGGGTATAACGAACTTATTGTCCCATCGTATTCCACTTGAACCTGGTACTAGACCTATCTACATACCTGCGTACAGAATGCCTCATTCACAAGTTGCTGTCGCAGAAGAATTGATCAATCAAATGCTTGATGATGGAGTTATTGCACCTAGCAATTCCCCTTGGAATGCACCCTTGATATTAGTACCTAAGAAGGATGGTACTTGGCGTCCAGTAATTGACTTTAGGAAGTTAAACGCAAAAACCATTCCAGATCGCTTTCCACTCCCTGTACTGGGTGATCTTTTACGTAATATTGGAGATAACAAAGTCTTTTCAACCCTAGATTTGTTACAAGGGTTTTGGCAAGTCCCTCTTCACGAGGACAGCCAAGAACTAACTGCATTCTCCACTCCTACAGGTCATTATCACTATCTCCGAATGGCATTTGGATTACGATCTTCCCCTATCACGTTCTCAAGGCTCATGACTAATATCTTTAGAGGTCTCATAGGTAATGCACTTATGGTGTACTTAGATGACGTAATCGTCATGTCTAAAGACGTGGATACACACTTGAAAAGACTTGATGTAGTACTTGGTAAGCTTGAAGAAGCCAATTTAAAGATCAAACTGTCAAAATGTCAATTTTTCAGATCAGAAATTAAGTTTCTTGGTCACGTAGTCACTCCTAGAGGGGTTACGACTGACCAAAGTAAAGTAACTGCAGTACTAAATTTTCCAACTCCCAAAACTGCTGATGCCGTAAGATCCTTTGTGGGCTTAGCAGGTTTTTATAGAGCTTTCATTGCCAATTTTTCTTCCATAGCTGCTCCTCTAACTGAGTTGCTTAAGAAAGATGCTCCTTTTGTTTGGACCTTCCGTCAAGAAAGAGCATTCCAAACTCTAAAAGAAAAGCTAACTTCTGCTCCAATTTTGAAATTTCCAGATTTTTCTAAGCCTTTCTATCTGACAACTGATGCTAGTTCAATTGGCATAGGTGCCGTACTAGCTCAGAAGACCGATGGCAAGTACAACGCAGTTGCATTTGCTAGCCGAGTCCTTACAAAGGCTGAACGTAATTATACAGTAACCGAGCAAGAAGCTTTAGCAATAGTATGGTCTTTAAAGCACTTCCGAGACATTATTTATCAGTACTCTGTTCATGTCTTGACAGATCATGCTCCACTGATACCCTTATTCCAGAACAAACAACCTACTGGAAGGTTAGCTAGATGGACCTTGACTATCCAAGAGTTCAATCCCACCTTTGAGCATTTACCTGGCAAGTCAAATGTAGTCGCAGATGCCTTATCGCGACATGTTAGTATAGTAACTGCAGACCCTCCATTTAGTGCTGAAGATGTAAAGAATGCTCAACGAACAGATCCCATGTGGTCTGGTGTGATACGATTCCTGCTCCAGGAAGATCTTATTCTGACTGTGAAACCACCAGCACCCATCAGTGACTTTCTCATGAACCAAGAATTACTGTATCGAACAGCCGAGTTGGGTACTCCTAGCAGAAGAGTATACCAGTTAGTAATTCCACAGTCACTAGTGAATGTAGCTTTACAGCTAGTTCACGATGTACCAGGTGTTGCACACCCTGGTATGGATCGTTCAGTAAAACAAGCCAGATTGAAATACTTTTGGCCTCGTATGGCAACTGATATTTCTGAGTATGTTAGGAAATGTAGTGTCTGCATGCAACATAAAGGCAATGCTAATGGTCCTAATCCAATCCAAGTGTATCCAACTACTAGCGAACCTTGGGAAAGAGTTGCGCTAGATTTGTTAACTAATTTCCAATGTTCCCTCCAAGGTAACAAACATCTGTGTGTTATGGTAGACCATTTCACCAGATATTGTGAGTTAGTTCCTATTGCAGATAAGACTGCCGAGACAGTAGCTAAAGCGTTTAAAGAACGCATTATCTGCAGGCACACCACTCCTAAGTCCCTAGTAACAGATAATGGAGGTGAATTCTGTAATGAAATTCTTGAAAATTTGTGTACCTTGTACAAGATCACTAAATCCACCATTGTTCCTCATCATCCTGCCAGCAATGGGTTAGCGGAACGAACCAATAAGAAAGTACTTGATGTCTTGAGAGCCACTATCAATCCCAATAGTGAAACTTGGAATGAAGTTATACCTGATGTGCAGTGTGCTATAAATTCTGCTTACAATGTTTCTATAGGTGACACTCCACATTATGCATTGTATGGTGTAGATAAACGTTTGCCTTATGAGTTGTTATATTCTAATCCGAAACCAAATTATAACCCTGATGATTTCGTAGCAACTCGTACCAGCTTAGCTCAAAGTGTTTTTAGAAGAATCCGTGAAACACTTCATAAATCAACAGCAGAATTTACAAGAGTCGCAAATACTCGAGTAAAGCCATCCAAAATCAAAGTAGGTTCGAGAGTTATGCTGACTAATTTTAACAAAACGTCTGCTATGCCAAAGCTTGATCAAAGGTTTGTTGGTCCTTATCGAGTAGTTGAACATATCACTGGAAATAAGTATAAGGTTAGAGAGATTAGTACTGGTCAGTATAAAGAATCGCATTTGGATCATATGAAGTTAGTATGTGATGATAATGATGTTCCAACCCAGACTAATGTGACAGACTCTGACAATCCTCCTGATCCTGTAATCTCTTCCTCTGATACTCAGTCAGACGATCAACCTGAATGTCGTTATTCCCTACGTACACGACAGGTATTGAGAAATCCTCAAGTATCATTTGTAACTTCCAATTCAGATTTGCCTCAAATACAGCATGAGTTAGCCAATGCTACAGAGTTTGATCCTCCCAGAGATGACACCCATTCTGCATATGTCAATCACACCCTAGCAGAGTTGGGGTTAAATGTAAATAACCTGTATAGATGAATAATTACAGTATCAAATTACAGTATTCAAAGAATTTTTTTTTTGTGTTCATGTTCTCTCCGCATTCTGAGAGTTAACAGTCTAGATTTGCGTGCACCGAATCTGCCTTTCTGTTAAACACTCTTTCTTTGTATATATTCCTTCCTCAGAATCCGTAGATCACACGAATACAGATCGATCGATCAAAAATTTTTTTTTTATCACTTGTATTCTCAACGTAGAGTTCGTTGTTCAATTGTTGAGTTTTAAGTTGTACTATCGTATACCTTGTATTGCATTACAGTTTCAGTTACGTAAGCTTTCATTCCAATGTTCTACTTATGTATCTATAATGTTTCATGTTGTGTACTTTGACATTGTATAGAATCAGCCCAAGCCGTATACCTGCCATCTCTAGTTTGTATTAGTTGTATGTCGAGACGACATACGTTAGCGTCGCCGAGCTCTCAGTAGTAGTAGTACCACCAGTAGTTACCAACCGTCCGTTGACTCAACGATCAACCGTCTCTTGAGTCACGGTCTTTCATATTGTGCTGAGTTGACTCTATTTCAAAGACCCACTCTCTGGGTACTGGGCAGTCCGGCTAGCCAGTATTAATCGAGTGAGCAAGGAGATAGGTAACGGCAAGGGCTCTCTCCATATATCAGCAATTATACGTAAAACAGCCTACGTGAGTATTTCTACCCTAATCCACGTATACGAACTCCCACATGATAGAACACTGTGAAGTTGTAGCTGGTTATCTGAAGTGGAACACTGTGAAGTTGTAGCTGGTTATCTGAAGTGGAACACTGTGAAGTTGTAGCTGGCTATCTGAAGTGGAACACTGTGAAGTTGTAGCTGGTTATCTGAAGTGGAACACTGTGAAGTTGTAGCTGGTTATCTGAAGTGGAACACTGTGAAGTTGTAGCTGGTTATCTGAAGTGGAACACTGTGAAGTTGTAGCTGGTTATCTGAAGTGGAACACTGTGAAGTTGTAGCTGGTTATCTGAAGTGGAACACTGTGAAGTTGTAGATGGTTATCTGAAGTGGAACACTGTGAAGTTGTAGCTGGTTATCTGAAGTGGAACACTGTGAAGTTGCAGCTGGTTATCTGAAGTGGAACACTGTGAAGTTGCAGCTGGTTATCTGAAGTGGAACACTGTGAAGTTGTAGCTGGTTATCTGAAGTGGAACACTGTGAAGTTGTAGATGGTTATCTGAAGTTCAGTACTCCTGCTGGGAATCGGTAACTAAGAATACAATGACGTATTCCTCTTGGGTATTAGTTAATAACGCACCGCTGTGCCCCTGGTTTATATCCGACACATTACAATCACTTTTAGTGTGCCAATAAGCCAGAAAGTAGTGAAAAGTAAACAACTAAACTCCGAGGGGCCACTCCTTGCCATAGACCTATTACCTAAGTGATGGAGGTGCCCACTCTGTGTGGTCCTGGACCATGTGGAAAGAGACCGGTCCACCCACATCATTTGCCGCTACGTCCCATGGCTTATGTACGTCACATGGCTTAGGTACGTCACGTGGCTTGGGTACGTCACATGGCTTAGGTACGTCGATGGTGGCTTGGCCATCTGACCAAGAGGTAAAAAGATCTACTCAAAAGTCTTCTTTTATGAATCCTCTTTCTCTCTCTCTCTTTCTCTCTCTCTCTTTCTCTCTCTCTCTCTCTCTCTCTCTCTCTCTCTCTCTCTCTCTCTCTCTCTCTCTCTCTCTCTCTCTCTCTCTCTCTCTCTCTCTCTCTCTCTCTCTCTCTCTCTCTCTCTCTCTCTCTCTCTCTCTCTCTCTCTCTCTCTCTCTCTCTCTCTCTCTCTCTCTCTCTCTCTCTCTCTCTCTCTCTTTTATCCAAGAGTTGTTAGGTTAAAAGTTCCTACCTTTATTTACAAGGTAAGAGCTGTTATCTGCCTCTGCTCACTTGAAAGCCTTTAAATTGTTATGAGACATACAAATAGGCAACAGGATGAAGTTGGAGCCATCTGTGGGTCAGCGATTTCATTTGGTCAACTGGCTTTATTTCAGCGATATCATTATGCTGTACGAACTTGTTCTAAACCCGAGTCATTCTAGGAATGAATGATCTCCGATGAATGACGTCCTTCAGAAGGATACAGCCAGAGTGTAGTTGCTGTTTGCTGCCCGCCTTGTTGTGTAGAAGCTGTCTTCTCGCTCTCCGCGAAGTGGAGCCAAGTGTGGCACCTTGCCAACATTGACCTTGTACTTAACAGTAAGGCCACCCACATCCCTCCGGTACTGCAGGCTCTGCTAAAATGATAGATCTGTCCACGTTGGGATCAGGCGAGAGATAAGTCGTTTTGCTCTGTTCTCTATTCTGTCGAGAAGCCGTAGATGAGACGGGAGAGAGACAATCCAAGAAAGTGGAGCATACTCAAGGTGTGAGTGCACTTGTGCCTCGTACAGAGTCTTGCAGTCTCTACCGACGAGCGGATACGAGATACACCTTAGTGCTGCTAGCTTCTTGGCCTCCTGTTTGCATTATTTACTATGTGGTCCTTCATAGTTTGGAATCAGATTTCACCCCTGGGATATCAACCTCATCCCCGGGTACCAACACTCTCCCATTCACTCTTACCAGTGCTGCAGCATTACCATTATGGTGACTAGACACCATCATTTCTATTTTCTCAGAATCAAATGTGACCTGCCATCGTTTTTCCCAGGATGATATAGCTGTAAGCTGGTGATTGATCTAACTGAGAGCAGTTGGCATTTCCTCTTTTGGAGAAGTAAATATCAGAGTACAGTTGTCTGTATACGCAATGGTTTCTGGGATGAGTTGAAGTAAATCATTGAAGTAGACATTACATAACAATGACCCAAACACACTTCCCTGCAACACTACCACCGATTGAGTGTCTTATTGACTCTGTTCCATTTAGATCAACCTTGAAGGTAATCGCTAAGAGGGCATAGTGCAGAGCCAGCGACTCTAAGTGCCTGTTGTTTGCCAAGAGTCCCTGGTGCCATACTCGGTTGAAGGCACCACCAGTCTCCAGTACTACTACACCGCTGATCGTGGATTCAACCAGTGACTTACGCCACACAGAAGGGTGGTTTAACAGCAGATCAGCAGCAGAGTGACCTTTTCTGAAGCCATATTGACGGTCACAAAGAAGAAAAAGGTATTCGAAAAATGTTATCATCTTCCATGAGATTATTGTCTGAAGAATCTTGCCAGTGATCGACAGGAGTGACACTGGTCTAATATTTGCTCTGCTCTTATTTTTGTGACCAGGGACTAAATTTACTTCTTTCCACAGAGGTCAGTTACACTGTGCTAGGCAGTGTTTTCTCTCTCTCTCTCTCTCTCTCTCTCTCTCTCTCTCTCTCTCTCTCTCTCTCTCTCTCTCTCTCTCTCTCTCTCTCTCTCTCTCTCTCTCTCTCTCTCTCTCTCTCTCTCTCTCTCTCTCATCTTCTTAACACTTGCAGTAAATATATATTCTCATGCGATGCGTTTCCTGGTAAATCTCCAAATAATCCCGTGCTCACCTGTAATCAGGAACAGATCCCACAGGTGATAAGAAGCAGATTTCCTCCCTGTGGTTGTGGGTCTGCTGGGTCTCTCAACAATGCTTTTCTTAGAGGGTTGTTCTCTCACGTAACTCAGTCACGAATCACTGCACGGGTCTGCCTTTCCTAATCCCTGTATATATATATATATATATATATATATATATATATAATATATATATATATATATATATATATATATATATATATATATATATATAAAAAAACCACTGTAAAGAGTAGTAAATTCTAAGCACTGTGACTATCACACACACACACACACACACACACTCACACACACACTCACACACACACACATACACACACACACACACACACACACACACACACACACACACACACACACACACACACACACACACACACACACACACACACACACACACACACCACACACACACACACACACACACACACACACACACACCCACAAATATACACAACACACACACACACACACACACACACACACACACACACACACACACACACACACACACACACACACACACACACACACACACACACATATATATATATATATATATATATATATATATATATATATATATATATATATATATATATATATATATAATATATATATTATAGATATATATATATATATATATATATATATATATATATATATATATAATATGTCGAATAGGCAGAACTAGCGATCTTGGGTTAAATAGCAACGCTCATCTGGCCATATAGGACCAGTGAAAATTTGTGTGTGCAATAATTTTACTAATTAAAATCTTTCTGAACCTAACGAAAAAAATATATTTCACTTTATTTGTTTAGTATTAAATTATTGTAAACAAATCTAAAATATATTTTGTTGGGCTAGGCTAAAATAAATTGTTCTTGTTATGATAAGGTTAGGTAAGTTTTCTAAGTTCCTTTTGGTGCAAAATTAAAAATTTTTACATCAACATTAATGGAAAAAGTATATCTTTAAACGTATAAGAGAAAATTTTAGAAAGGACTTAATTTTAAATGAGTTCTTGCTAATTGACCAGTTTTACATATTCGGCACAACATATATATATATATATATATATATATATATATTATAGGTAGTAGGTTGGTAGAAGCATAACCTTGCCCAGGGAGGAATACTACCGTCCTGCCAAGTGAGTGTAAAACGAAAGCCTGTAATTGTTTTACATGATGGTAGGATTGCTGGTGTCCTTTTTTCTGTCTCATGAACATGCAAGATTTCAGGTACGTCTTGCTACTTCTACTTACACTTAGGTCACACTACACATACATGTACAAGCACATATATACACACCCCTCTGGGTTTTTCTTCTATTTTTCTTTTCTAGTTCTTATTCTTGTTTATTTCCTCTTATCTCCATGGGGAAGTGGAACAGAATCTTCCTCCGTAAGCCATGCGGGTTGTAAGAGGCAACTAAAATGCCAGGGAGCAAGGGCTAGTAACCTCTTCTCCTGTAATATATTACTAAATGTAAAAGGAGAAACTTTCGTTTTTCCTTTTGGGCCACCCCACCTCGGTGGGATCCGGCCGGTGTGTTGAAAAAAGAAATATATATATATATATATATATATATATATATATATATATATATATATATATATATATATGCAATAAGATCAAAGTAAACAGGTGATTTCAGAATATGCAAAACAACCACTGTGAAAGAATAGTGAAATTCCAAGCGCTTTCGTGACCTCTCACATTATCAAGGAACTATAAAAACAATACATCAAAGGAAGGCATATAAAGGTCGAGACCACACCTCACCATCACATCCCACAACAAAGCAACACCTGACGCGCGACAACATCCGACTCATAAGAAAGGAACACTGCAGCAGGCCTGTTGGCCCCAACTAGGCAGGTCCTCACGACATCCCACTAACAAAGCACTCTACCCAAGAAATAAGATTTACTATTTGTCCAATGCATTATTAAATTCTTCCCAAATTTTATTAATTATAAATTAATTTAATTTATATAAACCAAAGGAAATATTCATATTATTGTTAAAACTGCTTTTTATGAAACAAGATTCAATTATATTCCTGTCAACCATGGACTTGCTTGATACAACTTTCTCAGCTTTTTGAAAATCAACTGGATGGTTAAAATCTCTCACATGAATAAATAGAGCATTGGAATCTTGTCCAGTTCTAATGCTACATTTATGTTGTTTTAATCTTAGTTCGAGACTTTTACCAGTTTGACCGTAATAAACTTTATCGCAAATTTTACAAGGAATCTTATAGACACATCCGTCAGTATTTTGGGGGGAATTCTTAATCAAAAGTTTTTTTTTACTGTATCAAGATTTTTAAATACAACTTTGATATTAAAAGTCTTAAGAAGAAAAGGCATGTCAACCTCCTCATCTGACCATCTAGCCTTAGATAAAGCAGCCATAATCCCTGTTTTATCCACGTTTTTATTATGTGTGTTGTATATATTTTCTCATGGCTAAAGTGCTAAGTTACTTACGCTGTCAAAGTACTCCGTAAATGCCACAACTACTACTGCTATTAGCTATGCCTTGCCGTGGAATGAGAGACTGGACCTTGCTCTGGTGTAGCCCGCCGGCCATTGTAACCCGACATAGTAACCTGAATACTAGCCAGCTCGGGGATCAGTTATCGGTCATATCCCCGTCAAGAAGAACATCCACCATGTTGACTCTTACTAACACGTTTTCATACAAAGGCCCGACAGTTTAACTGGCAACGAATACTGGCAGTAAGAGTAGACAGCGTGAAGGGTCTCCCACGATTGCTACTCCCTCGCTGGCAACAAGCAACCTCGGTTAATCTGATTAATTCCCTCGAGCAAAACCTTTGCAGAATATCTTTCCCTAATAGCAGCTGCGCACCCGCCGTATTCCAGCTCCCGGCTCTCCAGCACACAGATGTCTAGCTGGGAACAACCTGCTTGAATTACCCACAAATTATTACGTGATAAATACTTGTTTAAAACCGACAAGACGAAGAATCTTTATTGAAGAAACGTGTCTCCAGCCAGTGACTTCTTCAGTCCACTACAGAGAAAAGCGGTGAAAGATGAGAATGAGGTAATCAGTCCCTCAGACTAGAGTCGATATGTTCAGTCCAGGAAACGTTTCGCCAGCCAGAAGCCACTGGATGGCGAAACGTTTCCTCAGTAAAGATTTCCAAACGTTGCACAAGTGTCAAATTCTTCAAAATGTTAAGTAAATGGACACAAATACAACTAATGTGACATTTTATTGAGTCAACGTTTCACTCTCCAGCTTTGTCAGGAAGGACGAAACATTGCATCAGTAAAATGTCACATTATGTGCATCTGTGTCGATTGACCTCAACAACCTGCATGGAACCTAAGTCGACAGGTTGTTCGATATAGTTTTAACTTTCCCGTGGTCTACCTGTAGGGCCAGCATGCCACCAGCAACAACAGCCTGGTTGACCAGGCTGTTGTTGAAACCAGTCACAGGTATATCACAGTTACGTTTAAAGTGCAACAAGTTACAGTAAGGAATGCAAAGGTGAATAACTGTCAAGCAGAGGTCTCTCTGGGTAACTGCTGTCACAATCTCCGTTTAGCCTAGCAGGTAGTTTGTAGTCTGTGACAAATCATTAGGGGGAAAACGTTTCGCCACACAGTGGCTTCATCAGTCCAATACAAAGAAGAACGGTGTAAGAAGAGGGGGAATTCCAGGTAATCAGTCCCTCAGCCTTGATGTGTTCAATCCATCAATCTTGAAGACTGATGATCTGAACACATCGATTCCAGGCTGAGGGACAGATTACCTCAAACTCCTCCTCTCCTTACACCGTTCTTCCTTGTATTTGACTGATGAAGATTCCCATATGTTGCATAAGTATCTCATTCTTCAGTTTGTAGTCTACCTGTATTAGAATTCAGGGGGCAGGGGAGGTAATCGCCCCTGCGGCGTGGTCCCAGGGGCAGGTGGGGTCATCGTCCCTGCGGCGTGGTCCCAGGGGCAGGTGGGGTCATCGTCCCTGCGGCGTGGTCCCAGAGGCAGGTGGGGTCATCGTCCCTGCAACGTGGTCACAGGGGCAGGATGGTCATCGTCCCTGCAGAGTGGTCCCAGGGGCAGGGTGGTCATCGACCTGCAGCGTGGTCCCAGGGGCAGGGTGGGGTCATCATCCCAGCAGCGTGGTCCCAGGGGCAGGGTGGTCATCGTCGCTGCAGCGTAGTCCCAGGGGCAGGGTGGTCATCGTCCCTGCAGCGTAGTCCCAGGGGTAGGGTGGTCATCGTCCCTGCAGCGTGGTCCCAGGGGCAGGATGGTTATCGTCCCTGCAGCGTGGTCCCAGGGGCAGGGTGGGGTCATCGTCCCTGCAGCGTGGTCCCAGGCGAAGGGTGGTCATCGTCGCTGCAGCGTGGTCCCAGGGGCAGGATGGTCATCGTCCCTGCAGCGCGGTCCCAGGGGCAGGGTGGGCTCATCGTCCCTGCAGCGTAGTCCCAGGGGTAGGGTGGTCATCGTCCCTGCAGCGTGGTCCCAGGGGCAAGATTGTCATCGTCCCTGCAGCTTGGTCCCAGGGGTAGGGTGGGGTCATCGTCCCTGCAGCGTGGTCCCAGGGGCAGGGTGGTCATCGTCCCTGCAGCGTGGTCTAAGGGAAAGGGGTGGTTATCGTCCCTGCAGCGTGGTCCCAGGGGCAGGGTGGTCATCGTCGCTGCAGCGTAGTCCCAGGGGTAGGGTGGTCATCGTCCCTGCAGCGTGGTCCCAGGGGCAGGATGGTTATCGTCCCTGCAGCGTGGTCCCAGGGGCAGGGTGGGGTCATCGTCCCTGCAGCGTGGTCCCAGGGGCAGGGTGGGGTCATCGTCCCTGCAGCGTGGTCCAAGGAGCAGGGTGGTCATCGTCGCTGCAGCGTAGTCCCAGGGGCAGGGTGGTCATCGTCCTTGCAGCGTAGTCCCAGGAGTAGGGTGGTCATCGTCCCTGCAGCGTAGTCCCAGGGGCAGGGTGGGGTCGTCGTCCGTGCAGCGTGGTCCCAGGGGTAGGGTGGTCATCGTCCCTGCAGCGTGGTCCCAGGGGCAGGATGGTCATCGTCCCTGCAGCGTGGTCCCAGGGGCAGGATGGTCATCGTCCCTGCAGCGTGGTCCCAGGGGCAGGATGGTCATCGTTCCTGCAGCGTGGTCCCAGGGGCAGGATGGTCATCGTTCCTGCAGCGTGGTCCCAGGGGCAGGGTGGGGTCATCGTCCGTGCAGCGTGGTCCCAGGGGCAGGGTGGTTATCGTCCCTGCAGCGTGGTCCCAGGGGCAGGGTGGTCATCGTCCGTGCAGCGTGGTCCCAGGGGTAGGGTGGTCATCGTCCCTGCAGCGTGGTCCCAGGGGCAGGATGGTTATCGTCCCTGCAGCGTGGTCCCAGGGGCAGGGTGGGGTCATCGTCCCTGCAGCGTGGTCCCAGGCGCAGGGTGGTCATCGTCGCTGCAGCGTAGTCCCAGGGGCAGGGTGGTCATAGTCCCTGCAGCGTAGTCCCAGGGGTAGGGTGGTCATCGTCCCTGCAGCGTGGTCCCAGGGGCAGGATGGTTATCGTCCCTGCAGCGTGGTCCCAGGGGCAGGGTGGGGTCATCGTCCCTGCAGCGTGGTCCCAGGCGCAGGGTGGTCATCGTCGCTGCAGCGTGGTCCCAGGGGCAGGATGGTCATCGTCCCTGCAGCGCGGTCCCAGGGGCAGGGTGGGCTCATCGTCCCTGCAGCGTAGTCCCAGGGGTAGGGTGGTCATCGTCCCTGCAGCGTGGTCCCAGGGGCAAGATTGTCATCGTCCCTGCAGCGTGGTCCCAGGGGTAGGGTGGGGTCATCGTCCCTGCAGCGTGGTCCCAGGGGCAGGGTGGTCATCGTCCCTGCAGCGTGGTCTAAGGGAAAGGGGTGGTTATCGTCCCTGCAGCGTGGTCCCAGGGGCAGGGTGGTCATCGTCGCTGCAGCGTAGTCCCAGGGGTAGGGTGGTCATCGTCCCTGCAGCGTGGTCCCAGGGGCAGGATGGTTATCGTCCCTGCAGCGTGGTCCCAGGGGCAGGGTGGGGTCATCGTCCCTGCAGTGTGGTCTCAGGGGCAGGGTGGGGTCATCGTCCCTGCAGCGTGGTCCAAGGAGCAGGGTGGTCATCGTCGCTGCAGCGTAGTCCCAGGGGCAGGGTGGTCATCGTCCTTGCAGCGTAGTCCCAGGAGTAGGGTGGTCATCGTCCCTGCAGCGTAGTCCCAGGGGCAGGGTGGGGTCCTCGTCGCTGCAGCGTGGTCCCAGGGGTAGGGTGGTCATCGTCCCTGCAGCGTGGTCCCAGGGGCAGGATGGTCATCGTTCCTGCAGCGTGGTCCAAGGAGCAGGATGGTCATCGTTCCTGCAGCGTGGTCCCAGGGGCAGGGTGGGGTCATCGTCCGTGCAGCGTGGTCCCAGGGGCAGGGTGGTTATCGTCCCTGCAGCGTGGTCCCAGGGGCAGGGTGGTCATCGTCCGTGCAGCGTGGTCCCAGGGGTAGGGTGGTCATCGTCCCTGCAGCGTGGTAACAGGGGCAGGGTGGGGTCATCGTCCCTGCAGCGTGGTCCCAGGGGCAGGGTGGTCATCGTCCCTGCAGCGTGGTCCCAGGGGCAGGGTGGGGTCATCGTCCCTGCAGCGTGGTCCCAGGGGCAGGGTGGTCATCGTCGCTGCAGCGTGGTCCCAGGGGCAGGATGGTCATCGTCCCTGCAGCGCGGTCCCAGGGGCAGGGTGGGCTCATCGTCCCTGCAGCGTAGTCCCAGGGGTAGGGTGGTCATCGTCCCTGCAGCGTGGTCCCAGGGGCAAGATTGTTATCGTCCCTGCAGCGTGGTCCCAGGGGCAGGGTGGGGTCATCGTCCCTGCAGCGTGGTCCCAGGGGTAGGGTGGTCATCGTCCCTGCAGCGTGGTCCCAGGGCAGGATGGTCATCGTTCCTGCAGCGTGGTCCCAGGGGCAGGATGGTCATCGACCCTGCAGCGTGGTCCCAGGGGCAGGGTGGGGTCATCGTCCCTGCAGCGTGGTCCCAGGGGCAGGGTGGTTATCGTCCCTGCAGCGTGGTCCCAGGGGTAGGGTGGTCATCGTCCGTGCAGCGTGGTCCCAGGGGCTGGGTGGTCATCGTCCCTGCAGCGTGGTCCCAGGGGCAGGGTGGGGTCATCGTCCCTGCAGCGTGGTCCCAGGGGCAGGGTGGTCATCGTCCCTGCAGCGTGGTCCCAGGGGCAGGGTGGGGTCATCGTCCCTGCAGCGTGGTCCCAGGGGCAGGGTGGTCATCGTCGCTGCAGCGTGGTCCCAGGGGCAGGATGGTCATCGTCCCTGCAGCGCGGTCCCAGGGGCAGGGTGGGCTCATCGTCCCTGCAGCGTAGTCCCAGGGGCAGGGTGGTCATCGTCCCTGCAGCGTGGTCCCAGGGGCAAGATTGTCATCGTCCCTGCAGCGTGGTCCCAGGGGCAGGGTGGGGTCATCGTCCCTGCAGCGTGATCCCAGGGGCAGGATGGTCATCGTCCCTGCAGCGTGGTCCCAGGGGCAGGGTGGTCATCGTCCCTGCAGCGTGGTCTAAGGGGCAGGATGGTCATCGTCCCTGCAGCGTGGTCCCAGGGGCAGGGTGGGGTCATCGTCCCTGCAGCGTGGTCCCAGGGGTAGGGTGGTCATCGTCCCTGCAGCGTGGTCCCAGGGGCAGGGTGGTCATCGTCCCTGCAGCGTGGTCGCAGGGGCAGGGGTGGTTATCGTCCCTGCAGCGTGGTCCCAGGGGCAGGGTGGTCATCGTCCGTGCAGCGTGGTCCCAGGGGTAGGGTGGTCATCGTCCCTGCAGCGTGGTCCCAGGGGCAGGGTGGTCATCGTCCCTGCAGCGTGGTGCCAGGGGCAGGGTGGTGATCGTTCCTGCAGCGTGGTCCCAGGGCCAGGGTGGTGATCGTCCCTGCAGCGTGGTCCTAGGGGCAGGGTGGTCATCGTCCCTGCAGCGTGGCCCCAGGGGTAGGGTGGTCATCGTCCGTGCAGCGTGGTCCCAGGGCCAGGATGATCATCGTCCCTGCAGCGTGGTCCCAGGGGCAGGGTGGTCATCGTCCCTGCAGCGTGGTCCCAGGGGCAGCGTGGTCCCAGGGGCAGCGTGGTCCCAGGTCAGACTCCTGTGCTGAAGACTGTAACTAATGTTACCAGGAAAGCCTCGTAGTGTATAGCAATATACAAAATTAGGCTATTCATTTTTTTGGTAAAATCTTCATGCAAATTTTTCATTTCCATATGAAAAAAGCTTAAAGCTGGAACGTATGAGAAATACGGTTAATTTAAGCTTAAAAAAGCAACTGAGTTTTTAGATTTGGAGAATAAAACTCTGGTAATTCAAAGCTTAACCAGTGAAAGTGACTTTTCCATATTCCGTTTTGATCAAAAAGGCTGGAGCAACAGCTATTTTTTTGTTTAATTTTCGTACCTAGTGAGCTGTTCGTGGTGTTGTATGGCAGGTGTTGTCCACAAGTATGCTGATGTGAAGCTTGTATCTAACAAAGGGTTAAGCCCATGTGGGTTATTCAGAGACTCGATACTCTGACGCTTAATTGAGCTCTGGTCTCTCACGAGTAAGGTTGAGTGCCACCCTTCATGGCGGGGGACAGTGATGCCACCCTTCATGGCAGGGGATAGTGATGCCACCCTTCATGGCAGGGGATGGTGGTGCCACCCACCGTGTCTGGGTGGTGACAAACGCAGCTTTCATCTAAGTCACAGGGTTGACCCTTTGAAGGAGGCTCGAGCCTACACCGTTTCAAGCATTTACACATAGAAAGATATTCTATACTTCAGCATGTACGTAAAATCTCCATAGTAATTTTAATAACTATGTCACGTTCTATGTATTAATTTCTAAAAATATATCTTAATAAAAGCAGTGATTCCCAGGTATAGTAATTATGTTGAGTGAAAATCCTTCCTTAGAAGATTAATGTGAAACTTTTAACAGGTGGGGTTGACACGGTCAAGACAGCCAGGCTTGACTAAAATATTGACAAGTGAAAGTTTAAGAGTGCTTGGGAAGAAGCTTGGATAGCGAGGGTCGGGAATAAAACATGAGTAGTGGAGGAGAGGGAGGAGGAAAAGAGAGGAACAAGAGCAGCAGCATTAACGGGAAGAGTAGCAGGAGAAGAAGATATGAGAAGGAGAAGGAGAAGGATAGTGTCAGCATGTTTAACATCTGGACACTGTTTATCATCGTACAAACACTGAGGCAACGACCACACAGCTGCTGATCCATCACTGAAGCAACAACCACAGATGGTGATTCATCATTTGTGGAGAAATTTTCTCTAGGAGGGGGGTATCAGCCCCCTTCAGCCCCTTCAGCCCCTTTCAGCCCTGAGGGGACCAGACCTCTCAGAAGGGGCAAGCGTCTTGTTTACTGCTACAGTGAGTAATTGATCACAGATGCCGTACGAGTATGCGACCTGTGGTCAACCGACCATTGCTCCTTGCAGTCCAGTGTTGCAGAGTGTATTTTAATAAGAGACAGTACATCTTTTACTTTAGCAGGACAATTAAGGAAAATCCTGCTCCCACTTCGTTACCATAGTAAAGATAGTGGACATTGTTACCTGGAGGTTACCTGGAGGTTATTCCGGGGATCAACGCCCCCGCGGCCCGGTCCACGACCAGGCCTCCCGATGGATCAGGGCCTGATCAACTAGGCTGTTACTGCTGGCCGCACGCAGTCCGACGTACGAGCCACAGCCCGGCTGATCCGGCACTGACTTTAGGTATCTGTCCAGCTCTCTCTTGAAGGCAGCCAGGGGTTTATTGGCAATTCCCCTAATGCTTGATGGGAGGCTGTTGAACAGTTTTGGGCCCCGGACACTTATGGTGTTTTCTCTTAGTGTACCAATGGCGCCCCTACTTTTTATTGGCGGCATTTTGCATCGCCTGCCCAGTCTTTTACTTTCGTAGGGAGTGATTTCTGTGTGCAGATTTGGGACCATTCCTTCCAAGATTTTCCAAGTGTAGATTATGATATATCTCTCCCTCCTGCGTTCCAACGAGTACAAGTCAAGTGCTTTCAAGCGTTCCCAGTAGTTAAGGTGCTTGACAGAACTTATACGTGCAGTAAAGGATCTCTGTACACTCTCTAGATCTGCGATTTCACCTGCTTTGTATGGAGATGTTAATGTACAGCAGTATTCCAGCCTAGAGAGAACAAGTGATTTGAAAAGGATCATCATGGGCTTGGCATCTCTCGTTTTGAAAGTTCTCATTATCCATCCTATCATTTTCTTTGCACGTGCGATCGTGGCACTGTTGTGATCCTTGTGATTCCTTGTTGTCTATGCTTAAGACAGCAAGAATCAAACCTTCTGCTTTGCTTCATCGAGGAAGTGGCAAGGAAGCAAAAAGTACTAGGTCAGCTTTTTTTTTTTTTGTGCAAGGGGCAGTGACGGCATGGAGCGCTGTGGCGTCTTCAGATTACTTTTGACTCTACTGAGAGTGACACTGACGCCAGGATAACCAACAAAGAACAACGATCTGTGCGTTAGTGTGAACAAAATGTCTCATAAAACACAATAAACACTTAAGAGAAGTGTGATCTGCTTCTTCAGTGATAACATTGTGAACAATGAAGACAAATCTTGTGGAACATAGTGTACCAGTGTGCGTTTCCTAGACAATGGAAGACGTGGACATCCAAGGACACTTCAGCTTCTATCAAGTCACCGATACCTATCGAAGGTGTGAAGAACACCATAGCTCACGCTACAAGAGCAAGGTATGTTACGAATTTCTTGTAGAACGGGGGACTGCGCAGTTCTTGAGTCGCAAGGAGTTTGTAATCAACCTATAGTCGGCAGTAAGGTGTGGACTTTTGAGTCCAAACAAGTAAGTTGTCAGCCATCAGTGAATGAAATGCTGACATAACACCCCCTAGGGGTAATTTATAATCTTACAAATTATATTATATTATATATGTTGAGAAATGGCATTACCAGCTTAGCTGGTAATGCCATTTCTCAACATCATTGAAGCAACGACCACACAGCTGGTGATCCATTATTAAAGCAACAGCTACACAGCTGGTGAACCAACAAACACTGAAGCAACAACCAACTGGTGATCCAACAAACACTGAAGCAACAACCAGCTGGTGAACCAACAAACACTGAAGCAACAACCAGCTGGTGATCCAACAAACACTGAAGCAACAACCAGCTGGTGATCTAACAAACAATTTATTGTTTATCTCAGCTATAAAAAAAAACTACATAAAATGAGACATAGGCAGGTGAGAAACGTGTCAAAAGCGACGCTTCGGAACGGACCTCCTTAGTCTTAATAATACTGAGGAGAATAACCCGTTGTGACCCCTCACACATGTTGAACGTTTCTCCTTGACTATAACAATGAAAAGCCTAAAATTAGATCAACGTTTCGCCCACCTGCGAGCGAAACGTTATCCAAATAAAAGTCTGTCTTTCTACCATCACTTTTCGTGATTTTTTTTTTTAAATGACGGGAATTTCAATTCTTCAACTAAAGTCAAAATGTTTTTCGGTTTTAAAAACAAAGGAAGAGGGTTTTAACCTTTTAAGATTTTAATGAATTTTTTATACCAAAATAAAAAATTGTGGTTGAAAGGAAAATAGAAAAGAGAAAAGTTGCCATGTCTTTTGAAGAGTGGAGCTGAAGTGGCTGGTCAGCCATGGTGGTGAATGTTGGAGCAGTGTGAATGTTGGAAGAGTGTGTCGTGGAGTGTGTCAGTGAATGTTGAAGGAGTGTGTCGTGTAGGAGAATCTCCATGCACTCTCTCATGCACTCTCCACCACGACCCCACTGTTAAGGATAGTCTGTTATAGAATAGCCGATCAGTTACTAACACGGTAACCAATTACTCATCGAGGAGGTACATTCCTTTGAGGAATTCAACGCTGCACGCAATAGAACCTCTCTTGAACGAAAGTAATCGTTCTTATCGAGAGTTATCATCACCTAACACTAATAAGTTCAAGAGTCGTCCCAGATATGAAAGGTTATTTTATTCCCTTTGCTTGTCAGCATTACCAGTCAGAGTTATTGAGTAGACAAGTCTGGTGTGGCTGATCACATGTTCTGCCAGTACTTCGTACCCTTTGTCAGGTAACTACTGAATTATGTCTAGGAGTTTCTTGGACCTGTTGTGGCCACTTCTTGGATCTGTTGTGATTGCTTCCTTCACCTGTTGTGACTACTTCCTGGACCTGTTGTGACTACTTCCTAGCCCTGTTGTGACTACTTCCTGGCCCTGTTGTGACTACTTCCTGGCCCTGTTGTGACTACTTCCTGGCCCTGTTGTGGCTACTTCTTAGACCTACTGTGGCCACTTCTTGAGCCTCTTATGGCCAAGTTGTAACAATGTTTTGATTTCTTATGACCATATTTTGGCGTTTTATGATAATATCTTGATCTCTTATGACTACATCTTTACCCCTTTTGAACGAATCATGACCTCTTTCGACCACATCTTGACCTTTTACGATCACAGCTTGACCTCTTTTGACCAAATCTTGACCTCTTATAACCAATCTTTACCCCTTTTGACCACATCTTGACCTCAAAGTTTCTAAATACAAATTTAGGACACCTTACTCATAGGTACATGCCAGAAAATGTAAGAGCAGGATTAATTCACCAGGGAGACACCCCTTGGAAGTCGTTCCTTCGGGCATGATGTCTTGTATGAGGGAGATGACTGGTGTGAATATTGTACAAAGAATGTAGGGGGTTGGAGATTAAAAGATGTGGGATTACTACAAGTGTTATTCAGAGAGCTGGGAATGGATTGTTGAGGTGATTTGGACATTTAGAAAGGATAGAGCAAAATATGATGACTGGGAGGGTGTTTAAATCTACGGTGAAGGGAAGGAAGTGTACGGGTCGTCCTAGGAAAAGCTGGTGGGAGGGGAGGGAGGGTTAAGTAGGTTTTGAGTGCTGGGGCTTAGACATCTAAGAGGCTTGTGTGAGAGTGGGAGATAGGAGTAAGTGGAAACAAGTGGTTTTTATGAGTTAACATGTTGAAGTGTGAGCAAGGTAAAATTTATAGAGATTCAGGTTAGCCAAACTTCAGTCCTGGAGGTGAGAAGTACAGTGCCAGCACTCTGAAGGAGGGGTGCCGGATTTTGCAGTTCGGAGGGTCATCTGAATTGCAACATCAGAAGCGTCCTGACATAAATGTGATGTAAACATGCTTCTGACAAAGACAGTAATTTAACAAATGACTGTGAAAGATGCAAAACAACCACGGGGGTAGCTGAGTGATAGTTCTAGGCCTTTCGTGTTGCAATCTACACATCATCAAGAACTTACAATATTGCAGGAAAAAGGAGGAGTCCAAGCAAATACGACCACAGGCGTTTCCAGCAAAGGCACTTCCTGTGATCGTATTTGCTTAGACCTCCTCGTTTTTCCTGCAATATTGTAATCTGATAATGAAAGGCCTAGAGCTGTCATTATATATATATATATATATATATATATATATATATATATATATATATATATATATATATATATATATATATATATATATATATATATATATATATATATATATATATATACATATATATATATATATAATCGGTGTATATACTTTTTCTTAAATAAAGATAAGAAAACGTATATACATCGAAAGCTGTATATCTCTTGGTTATATACCCTTGAGGATTTTAGCTCTATTTTTAGGGACTAAAGCATTCATGACTGGTGGTGTACAAGGTACTGCAGCGTTAATGACTGAAGAAAGCAAGTAATATAAGGGAAGATAAGGTTATGAAGCGTGACTCGCCTTCCTCTTGACCAGTATTGTGGCTGACAGCTACTGTCAAGCTGAATATATCGCCGCCAAAACTTTGACACCTGCTGCAGTTTTAAGCCGAAATGTTCTTACCGCATCCAAGTTTTTCTCGGACTTTTTTTTACACTTTAAGATGAGGGAGAGAAGAAGGGAGGGAGAGAGAAAAGGAGGGAGGGAAGGGAAGGAGAGAACACACGTATATGGGAAAGACAAATAGCAGACGGCTCGGAAATTCTCATCGAGGCTGTCGGATGAGGACTATTTCTTATCTAGATTAAAGATAGGAAGGATAGTGGGTATAAGACAGGTGTAGGAGGGATAGAAAAAACGGGGATAGAAATGGATGGAAGGAAATCTGACTAATAAATAGCAGAAGGAATTAAGTCCACTGAAAAACATCGCATCCAAGAGGACAACAACATTGATCAATAAAGAAAATCCCACACTGTGAACGCGCTGCATTTCTCTCCCTTCCCCACCCTGTAGTTCTCCCTGTATCTATCCCTTTCTCTCCTCCCTCTATCTGCGACTCCTCCCTACCCTCTCCTATCCCTCACCCTCCATCCCTTCCCTCTCCCTCCCTCCCTCAAGACATAATGAGATCATCTCCCTCACTTCCTCCTTGCCAGCCGGTGCCTGACGACCCACCACCGTGGCTGGCACACCCACCCGACCTCTTGATTAACCCACGCATAAAGTTCCTAATTAAACCATCACCTAAGTCACTGCTAGGTGTCAAAACTCTGACCTCCAAGAGCCGGCACTCTACAGTACGTTTCGCTCTGTGCAGAGCTATATCTAGTCTCTTCTTGTTAAAGCTCTACACAGAACAAAACCATTCGTGTCGTAGAGTGGTAGTGCCTTCGGCTCACAGCCGAAAGGCCCGGGTTCGATCCTGTGCCAGTGGATCGTTAATAAACACATAGCAATTTGCAATGTAAACGGACTGATATTGTAGTAGCCAGACTTAGGCTGGGTTACAAGTACTTCCTGCAGTTTACCAAACATACGGACGACGATCAAATTACGCCCTGAAAATGAGCTGAGGTAGGATAACAGCTTAGCAGCCTATAAATGATCTGAGGTAGGATAATTCATAGTCTACCTCAGCTCATTTAAAGGCTAACAGTTCATAGCCTTTATTGAGTTGAGGTAGGATAACAGCTCTCATCCTGTAGGTGAGCTGAGGTAGGATAAAACTCCGTCCGTAAATGAACTGAGACAAGATAACTGGTCTTAGCATTTAAAATGCTACAGAATAAAACAAAAAATATGAAAACTTTTGTAAACCTGAGCTCAGTACACTGCTGTACTTCTCAACGCTATTGTACTATAGTGCACTGATATACTTCTGAACACTACTGTACTTTAGTACACTACTGTGCTTCTCTTACGAAGTCTACAAAACCAGTATCTTAACTTTTTTCTGTAAATCTAAGTTGGACTACGTTTGGCTGCACTATTCTATATGATAGTTATATTGTGGGAGCACCAGCAGTGTGCTGCTACATTATATGTGATAGTTACATTGTGGGAGCTCCAGCAATGTGCTGTTACATTATATGTGATAGTTACATTGTGGGAGCTCCAGCAATGTGCTGTTACATTATATGTGATAGTTACATTGTGGGAGCTCCAGCAGTGTGCTGTTACATTATATGTGATAGTTACATTGTGGGAGCTCCAACAGTGTGCTGCTACATTATATGTAATAATTACATTGTGGGAGCACCAACAGTGTGCTGCTACATTATATGTAATAATTACATTGTGGGAGCACCAACAGTGTGCTGCTACATTATATGTAATAATTACATTGTGGGAGCTCCAGCAATGTGCTGTTACATTATATGTGATAGTTACATTGTGGGAGCTCCAGCAATGTGCTGCTACATTATATGTGATAGTTACATTGTGGGAGCTCCAGCAATGTGCTGTTACATTATATGTGATAGTTACATTGTGGGAGCTCCAGCAATGTGCTGCTACATTATATGTGATAGTTACATTGTGGGAGCTCCAGCAATGTGCTGTTACATTATATGTGATAGTTACATTGTGGGAGCTCCAGCAATGTGCTGCTACATTATATGTGATAGTTACATTGTGGGAGCTCCAGCAATGTGCTGTTACATTATATGTGATAGTTACATTGTGGGAGCTCCAGCAATGTGCTGTTACATTATATGTGATAGTTACATTGTGGGAGCTCCAGCAATGTGCTGTTACATTATATGTGATAGTTACATTGTGGGAGCTCCAGCAATGTGCTGTTACATTATATGTGATAGTTACATTGTGGGAGCTCCAGCAATGTGCTGTTACATTATATGTGATAGTTACATTGTGGGAGCTCCAGCAATGTGCTGTTACATTATATGTGATAGTTACATTGTGGGAGCTCCAGCAGTGTGCTGTTACATTATATGTGATAGTTACATTGTGGGAGCTCCAGCAGTGTGCTGCTACATTATATGTGATAGTTACATTGTGGGAGCTCCAGCAATGTGCTGCTACGTTATATGTGATAGTTACATTGTGGGAGCTCCAGCAATGTGCTGCTACGTTATATGTGATAGTTACATTGTGGGAGCTCCAGCAGTGTGCTGCTACGTTATATGTGATAGTTACATTGTGGGAGCTCCAGCAATGTGCTGTTACATTATATGTGATAGTTACATTGTGGGAGCTCCAGCAATGTGCTGTTACATTATATGTGATAGTTACATTGTGGGAGCTCCAGCAATGTGCTGTTACATTATATGTGATAGTTACATTGTGGGAGCTCCAGCAATGTGCTGTTACATTATATGTGATAGTTACATTGTGGGAACTCCAGCAATGTGCTGCTACATTATATGTGATAGTTACATTGTGGGAGCTCCAACAATGTGCTGTTACATTATATGTGATAGTTACATTGTGGGAGCTCCAGCAATGTGCTGTTACATTATATGTGATAGTTACATTGTGGGAGCTCCAGCAATGTGCTGTTACATTATATGTGATAGTTACATTGTGGGAGCTCCAGCAATGTGCTGTTACATTATATGTGATAGTTACATTGTGGGAGCTCCAGCAATGTGCTGTTACATTATATGTGATAGTTACATTGTGGGAGCTCCAGCAGTGTGCTGTTACATTATATGTGATAGTTACATTGTGGGAGCTCCAGCAATGTGCTGCTACATTATATGTGATAGTTACATTGTGGGAGCTCCAGCAATGTGCTGTTACATTATATGTGATAGTTACATTGTGGGAGCTCCAGCAATGTGCTGCTACATTATATGTGATAGTTACATTGTGGGAGCTCCAGCAGTGTGCTGTTACATTATATGTGATAGTTACATTGTGGGAGCTCCAGCAATGTGCTGTTACATTATATGTGATAGTTACATTGTGGGAGCTCCAGCAATGTGTTGTTACATTATATGTGATAGTTACATTGTGGGAGCTCCAGCAATGTGCTGTTACATTATATGTGATAGTTACATTGTGGGAGCTCCAGCAATGTGCTGTTACATTATATGTGATAGTTACATTGTGGGAGCTCCTGCAGTGTGCTGTTACATTATATGTGATAGTTACATTGTGGGAGCTCCAGCAATGTGCTGTTACATTATATGTGATAGTTACATTGTGGGAGCTCCAGCAATTTGCTGTTACATTATATGTGATAGTTACATTGTGGGAGCTCCAGCAATGTGCTGTTACATTATATGTGATAGTTACATTGTGGGAGCTCCAGCAATGTGCTGTTACATTATATGTGATAGTTACATTGTGGGAGCTCCAGCAATGTGCTGTTACATTATATGTGATAGTTACATTGTGGGAGCTCCAGCAATGTGCTGTTACATTATATGTGATAGTTACATTGTGAGAACACCAGCAATGTGCTGTTACATTATATGTGATAGTTACATTGTGGGAGCTCCAGCAATGTGCTGTTACATTATATGTGATAGTTACATTGTGAGAACACCAGCAATGTGCTGTTACATTATATGTGATAGTTACATTGTGAGAACACCAGCAATGTGCTGTTACATTATATGTGATAGTTACATTGTGAGAACACCAGCAATGTGCTGTTACATTATATGTGATAGTTACATTGTGGGAGCTCCAGCAATGTGCTGTTACATTATATGTGATAGTTACATTGTGGGAGCTCCAGCAATGTGCTGCTACATTATATGTAATAATTACATTGTGGGAGCTCCAGCAATGTGCTGCTACGTTATATATGATAGTTACATTGTGGGAACACCAGCAGTGTGCTGCTACATTATTCTACATGGGAGTTACACTGAAGGAACACCCGTTCATAACACATACTCCCACGTTAAAAAATATATGTATAATGCTGAGTTTCCGGTATATTACTGCAGAGAAAAATATATGAGAAGAGATGAAACAATCGCCTAACCTCTTAAGAAACTGTAACTCGGATGTACATATACAAATGTTGAAAGTTTGTCGTGAACTGGACACAGACGAACTCCAGTATCAAATTTACAAGATGACTGGGATGAGAGTACAAGACAGAAGAGTACAACCACTTTGATCCTGTGGCACTGAGTACATGAGACGCAGAATGTTTCGCTCACTCTGTCTAATCTTACATTCTAGAGGGGATGCTTTTACATTCGTGAGGGAACGCTATTACATTCATGAAGGAGGACGCTATTACATTCGTGATATAGGGAAACACTAAACTCGTAGGGTCATACAACACACGAACAACATTCATCCGAGAAAAAAATACCCATATATCCAAGTTACTTAAATAATTTATTTGCAATTGTTAAATGACCTGAGAAACGCTTTTCAAAAAAAAAAAAAATACCTCACTATTTCCCACTCACACATGAGGATTATTATTATTATAATCAAGGGGAAGCGCTAAACCCGGAGGATTATACAGCGCCTGGGGGGGGATGTGGAAGGCATTCAGGCTTAATTCGGGGAACTGGAGCACAGATCCAATTCCCTAAATCAAGAGCCCCTCACCAACATCAAGGAACCTTCTTTGAGGGGTCAGACATGAGGAGCAACGATGAGTTGAAAATCTTGCAGTTAAAGCATCACACTGCAGCCAGGTGGCGTTTGGTTTAATAATACAGTATTCTTGCCAGAATACGCTCACCATAACATGGAGCAAATCGGTTTTGAAAAATCTGGTTTAAATCTGCGATTTCTGTCGTCTGCTCCTTTGTATGTTTTCATTTGTATTAACTAAATATGGAGCCACTTGACTGTTGTTGCCATTCTATCCGTTTTATTTTTGTGTGTGGCAATACGGAAAATAAATTTATATACATTAAAAGTTATTTCTCTCAGTGTATATACACTGATACACTGAGAATTAAATACTTATTTTAGGGATTATAGTATTCTTGACTGGTGATACGCAGCCTTAATGACCCTCTAGTATTTGATATGGTTTAAATCCCCATTACCCAACTAGCAGAGAATTGTGTGTGCGTGTATATGTGTATGTGTGTGTGTGTATATATATATATATATATATATATATATATATATATATATATATATATATATGTGTGTGTGTGTGTGTGTGTGTGTGTGTGTGTGTGTGTGTGTGTGTGTGTGTGTGTGTGTGTGTGTGTGTGTGTGTGTGTGTGTGTGTATGTATGTATGTATGTATGTATGTATGTATATATATCCCTCCACTGGGTCACCACATGACCTCTGGGTCACTACATGACCACTGGGTCACTACATGACCTCTGGGCCACTACATGACCAAAACAGCGTCAGGAGAAATCTTCCCATTTTTTTGGGGGGGGGGAGGGGTGACAAACAAGGTCCCTGCAGCTAGGATGGTCGAGGTCACGCAAGAAGGCACTCTAGTCACCATCAAAGAGTGAGCTAAACCTGCGACAAACTGTACTGCCTCAAATCCTCCCCTCAAAAAAGCACATTTTTAATCCATAAACAATCTCGAATTTCTGAGCTCACGAATTCATTCTGACTCACGAAAAAATTCGTATTCATATTGAGAATCACATTCGAAAGTGGAAAAAAAGGTGCTTTCCAAAGGCACAAACGATCTAAATGGTGCTCCAGTGTGTACATGAAATGTGAGGAGCCACTTCAAGTGAAAATGCTACACGGGGGAGGGATATATATCTGCATGTTCGTGCCTCTGTGAGAGACCCTCTTCAGAAGATGAGGGTCTCTGAGGCCGGCATATACAGATGACTCTTTTTTTAATTAGATTTTATTGTTCGCTCTGAGTGTCTTCTGAGGCATGAACAAAAGCGCTCAGGTGATGATTACAGCGTTGATGCTACGTCCTGTACACAGCGTTGATGTTATCTCCTGGACATAGCGTTGATGTTAAGTCCTGGACACAGCGTTGATGTTAAGTCCTGGACACAGCGTTGATGTTAAGTCCTGGACACAGCGTTGATGTTAAGTCCTGGACACAGCGTTGATGTTAAGTCCTGGACACAGCGTTGATGTTACCTCCTGGACACAACATTAATGTTACCTCCTGGACACAACATTGATGGTTACGACCAGGTACTTCTTCTGAATGTCTTCAGTATTTAACAGTATTCAGAGGTCTTAACGGACTTCAAACTTTAAGTTCTGATGGTAAATGTGAAAATAAAGTTTGTCTGTTACTCTAAGTTACCTAAGTTTAAAATTACGAATAATATTAATTATACTGGTTTCCTTGTAATGCCTAGAGAATGCATCTTCTGGACGGTTTCAAACTCTTAACAATTGGTGTTTCCTATATGGAAATAATTTTTTTTTACAGAATTTGGGCTTGGTACGTGCCAATTTGCCAGTTTTACAGACGCTTTTTAAACTGTACTTTTCAAAAATCCAAAATTAATATATTTCCTTAGAGGATTGTAAATATTGTTAAACAGAAGTGCAGGAGAAAGAAAATAAAAATATTGATAACCCAAGTTTGTATCTTTGATTTTTGCGAGTTTAGTGAAGCGTTAAATTTCGAAGGAGTTAATGTGTATACCCGGAAGGGAAGGGGGCGGGTTGGGGGTCAGTGCCCCCGCGACCCGGTCCGTGACCAGGCTCTGTTGTGAGCTACAGTGTTCATCTCACGTCTAACTTAATACAAGGCTTTCGCTCGTAACTTCGCAATGCCTCTTTCGATCGGCTTCAGATTTTCAACCCTTTAGTGGAACAACAATACTTGCTTGCGTATGGAACCTGAATCGCAAGTTTTTTTTTATTAACAAAAATAATTTTCAAAAATATTAGTTCAAAATGAAAAAGTCGCAGATTCTGAACATTTAAAAAAATGAATATAAAGGAGTGAAGACTCGAGCCTCCGTCAGAAAATTGCTAAAACAAAGAAACACACACACACACACACACACACACGCACATACACACACACACACACACACACACACACACACACACACACACAAACACACACACACACACACACACACACACACACACACACACACACACACACACACACACACACACACACACACACACACACACACACACACACACACACACACACACACACACACACACACACACACACACACACACACACACACAAGAGATTGGTGCAAAAACTGGAGGACCAAGCAGGAATAACAGGGAAGGCACTACAATGGATCAGGGAATACTTGTCAGGAAGACAGCAGCGAGTCATGGTACGTGGCGAGGTGTCAGAGTGGGCACCTGTGACCAGCGGGGTCCCGCAGGGGTCAGTCCTAGGACCAGTGCTGTTTCTGGTATTTGTGAACGACATGACAGAAGGAATAAACTCTGAGGTGTCACTGTTTGCAGATGACGTGAAGTTGATGAGAAGAATTCACTCGATCGAAGACCAGGCAGAACTACAAAGGGATCTGGACAGGCTGCAGGCCTGGTCCAGCAATTGGCTCCTGGAGTTCAACCCCACCAAGTGCAAAGTCATGAAGACTGGGGAAGGGCAAAGAAGACCGCAGACGGAGTACAGTCTAGGGGGACAGAGACTACAAACCTCACTCAAGGAAAAAGATCTTGGGGTGAGTATAACACCAGGCACATCTCCTGAAGCGCACATCAACCAAATAACTGCTGCAGCATATGGGCGCCTAGCAAACCTCAGAACAGCATTCCGACATCTCAATAAGGAATCGTTCAGGACCCTGTACACTGTGTACGTTAGGCCCATATTGGAGTATGCGGCACCAGTTTGGAACCCACACCTAGCCAAGCACGTAAAGAAACTAGAGAAAGTGCAAAGGTTTGCAACAAGACTAGTCCCAGAGTTAAGAGGTATGTCCTATGAGGAGAGGTTAAGGGAAATCAACCTGACGACACTGGAGGACAGGAGAGACAGGGGGGACATGATAACGACATACAAAATACTGAGAGGAATTGACAGGGTGGACACAGACAGGATGTTCCAGACATGGGACACAGCAACAAGGGGACACAGTTGGAAGTTGAAGACACAGATGAATCACAGGGATGTTAGAAATTATTTCTTCAGTCACAGAGTAGTCAGGAAGTGGAATAGTTTGGGAAGCGATGTAGTGGAGGCAGGATTCATACATAGCTTTAAGCAGAGGTATGATAAAGCTCAAGGTTCAGGGAGAGTGACCTAGTAGCGACCAGTGAAGAGGCGAGGCCAGGAGCTTGGACTCGACCCCTGCAATCTCAACTAGGTGAGTACGACTAGGTGAGTACACACACACATACACACACATATATATATACACCTTTTTTCCAGCTTTAGCGCGCCGGTGAACATGCAGGAGAAATTCCAAGCTGTGATACCGGGCAGGGACTGGAACAATTTGGACAAAGTTCCATTATTCCATTTGTCCCAGTGCTTCCACCAGAGATTGAGGCAACTGGATGCCAATCGATTACGAGGTCGTGCTCTGCGCGAATTGGTTGGCCAGTACATTGACCGTGTTGCTCGCTCTACGTTCATTCCTCTACATCGGGTTCACACGGCTTGCTCTTCCGTGTTCCTGGGTTCATTCCTTGACACCGGGTTCGCACAGCTCCCTGTTCGATATTCAGGGGTTCATCCCATGACATGGGGGTCACATTGTTTACTGTTCGGCGTTCACGGGTTCATTCTATGACAAAAGGTTCACACTGCTCTCTCTCCGATCTTCTGTGGGTCATTCCATTACACCAGGTTCAAACGGCCAGATTTCCGATCTTCCTGGATTCGTTCCCCGACAAAGACTCCACACAGCTGGCGGCCCGATCTTCCCGGATTCGTTCCCCGACAAAGACTCCACACAGCTGGCGGCCCGATCTTCCCGGATTCGTTCCCCGACAAAGACTCCGCACAGCTGGCTGGCCGATCTTCCCGGATTCGTTCCCCGACAAAGACTCCACACAGCTGGCTGCCCGATCTTCCCGGAGTCGTTCCCAAACGTATCTTGGGGAAACGGGGCCGCGGGGGGCGTTGACCCCCGGAACACCCTCCAAGTAGACTCTCGGTAGGCAGACCACAATTTTCCTTCCCTAACTGGCTATCAGCCCCACTGTCCGTCATAGCGAATACCACCGGCTTACTGAGGTCAATACAGGCTACAGAAATGAAGCTTGAGGCTTCGGAGGTCGGAGGTACAGGAGCCGAGCTTGGTTCCTTCTGTTGGCAGTGTCCGAAATGTGCTGATGATGGTCCAAGATCGCCGGAAACGTCGCGAGAACGGTCCATCACACTCACTTTAAAAGTAAGAATAGTGGAGCACTGCAGTAGGTCTACTGGCCCATGATAGACAAGTCCTTCTCACGGCAGTAGGTCTAGTAGCCCATGCTAGTAACACATTGTCACAGAGACACCTGGCCAGTCACAGAGAGAGACACCTGGTCAGTCTCAGAGAGATACCTGGTCAGTCTCAGAGAAACACCTGGTCAGTCACAGAGAGACACCTGGTCAGCCACAGACACCTGGTCAGAGACATCTGGTCAGTCACAAAGACACCTGGTAAGTCACAGAGATACTTGGTCAGTCAGACACCTGGTCAGTCATAGAGACATTTGGTCAATCAGAGAAACACTTCGTCAGCCACAGAGACACCTGGCCAGAGAGACACCTGGTGAGTCAGATAGACTCCTGGTCAGAGACATGGGCTGGAATGTGCGCTACGTTGACAGCTCCCTGACACACCTTTCCGTTTGACAGGTGGATCAATGTTGGCTCTCCTGCCTCGTACCTCAACGAGTACACTGCGCACTGCGCAAGGTGTTACGGAGGCTCGATCCTCCTGCGCCCAAATCTACTCACCAAGTGTTGAATTTACAGGCCAAGAGCTCTTATGTGACATTTATTGTGGCAACGTTTCGCTCTCCAGGAGCTTTATCAAAGCTCCTGGAGAACGAAACGTTGCAACAATAAATGTCACATTAGTTGCACTTGTGTCCTTTTACTTTACATATTGTCGGTAATTCTACCAACTTTATTACAAGAGCTCTTACACATAAATAACCCGCACATAGGAGATAGGAGCTTCCGACGACGTTTCGGTCCGACTTTGACCATTTAGAGTCAACGTATTTTGCCTTTTTGTTATTGAAGAGTGACAGGACAATAACCATGCCACATATAAACTAAATAATGTAGATCTTAATATTACGGATTGCGAAAAAGATTTAGGAGTTCTGGTTAGCAGTAATCTGAAACCAAGACAACAGTGCATAAGTGTTCGCAATAAAGCTAATAGAATCCTTGGCTTCATATCAAGAAGCATAAATAATAGGAGTCCTCAGGTTGTTCTTCAACTCTATACATCCTTGGTTAGGCCTCATTTAGATTATGCTGCACAGTTTTGGTCACCGTATTACAGAATGGATATAAATTCTCTGGAAAATGTACAAAGGAGGATGACAAAGATGATCCCATGTATCAGAAACCTTCCCTATGAGGATAGACTAAGGGCCCTGAAACTGCACTCTCTAGAAAGACGTAGAATTAGGGGGGATATGATTGAGGTGTATAAATGGAAGACAGGAATAAATAAAGGGGATGTAAATAGTGTGCTGAAAATATCTAGCCTAGACAGGACTCGCAGCAATGGTTTTAAGTTGGAAAAATTCAGATTCAGGAAGGATATAGGAAAGTACTGGTTTGGTAATAGAGTTGTGGATGAGTGGAACAAACTCCCAAGTACCGTTATAGAGGCCAGAACGTTGTGTAGCTTTAAAAATAGGTTGGATAAATACATGAGTAGATGTGGGTGGGTGTGAGTTAGACCTGATAGCTTGTGCTAACAGGTCGGTTGCCGTGTTCCTCCCTTAAGTCAATGTGACCTGACCTGACTAGGTTGGGTGCATTGGCTTAAGCCGGTAGGAGACTTGGACCTGCCTCGCGTGGGCCAGTAGGCCTTCTGCAGTGTTCCTTCGTTCTTATGTTCTTATGTTCTTATTCTGGCCTCGGGTCATTTATAAGTCCAACCCGGGCGAAACATCGCATTTGTAAAAACATCTTGTGGGCGAAACATCGCATTTGTAAATTACCTGGCGAACGAAACATCGCATTTGTAAAATCTTGTGGCCGAAACATCGTATTTGTAAATAACTTGGTCGGAGAAACAGCATTGGTAAATCACTTGGTGGGCGAAACATCATGTTTGTAAATACTTTGGTGGGCAAAAAATCGCCTTTGTAAATCCTCCAGGTGGTCGAAATCGATTTTGTAAATCCTCTGGTTGGGCGAAACATAGTATTTATATATTCAAGTCTCTTCTGCTTCTATCAACTTTTCTGTACTCGACTGAAGAAGCCTACTGTGTAGGCGAAACGTTTCGAAATAAAGATACCTAACTGTTGCATATGTGTCTTACCTAACAACATATTCTCTTGTGGCCGAAACTTATTTATAAATCCCTTGACTGGCGAAACATGTTTTCTGTAAATCCCCTGGTGGCCGAAACGTTGAGTTTGTAAATACCCTGGTGGACGAAACATCGAATTTGCAAATCCCCTGGTGGGCGAAACGTCTCCTTCATAAAGGTCGTAAGAGCCGCATACGTGTAAATGTACTTGTCAGTATTTACCTCCACCTCTCTGTGTATATACACTGAGAGGCACACACCTCTCAGTGTATATACACCGATAGATACACACCTCTCAGTGTATATACACCGATAGATACACACCTCTCAGTGTATATACACCGATAGATACACACCTCTCAGTGTATATACACCGATAGATACACACCTCTCAGTGTATATACACCGATAGATACACACCTCTCAGTGTATATACACCGATAGATACACACCTCTCAGTGTATATACACCGATAGATACACACCTCTCAGTGTATATACACCGATAGATACACACCTCTCAGTGTATATACACCGATAGATACACACCTCTCAGTGTATATACACCGATAGATACACACCTCTCAGTGTATATACACCGATAGATACACACCTCTCAGTGTATATACACCGATAGATACACACCTCTCAGTGTATATACACCGATAGATACACACCTCTCAGTGTATATACACCGATAGATACACACCTCTCAGTGTATATACACCGATAGATACACACCTCTCAGTGTATATACACCGATAGATACACACCTCTCAGTGTATATACACCGATAAACACACCTCTCAGTGTATATACACCGATAGACACACACCTCTCAGTGTATATACACCGATAAACACACACCTCTTGAGACAACACCCAACAGAAAAATATAAGGAAATATGTTATAATTAACTGGATTCTCAACTTCACTCGTCTTAACAAGAGTGTCGCGCCTTTAATGAAGACGTTTCTCCTTAGATTTGAGAAGCCTTGAAGGAAGACATCTGAAAAACAAGAAGTTCGACGCTTCTGTCAGTGTTAAGTTGCTCGTTGTTTGTGAATCTGATAAATTTAAGGTTAATTGGGTTGTTCAAATAGATGTGGAAATGTGAATATTCTGACTAGTGGACAGTATGAGGAAGAGAAACTATGGCAGAATGAAAACCCGAATTATTACTACATTTGGCTTGAAAACCCAGCTTTATCAAGATTATATATATATATTGGTAGAATTACCGACAATATGTAAAGTAAAAGGACACAAGTGCAGCTAATGTGACATTTTATTGTACTGTTTGTATCGGCTTGACAAAGCACCTAGAGAGCGAAACGTTGCCACAATGAAATGTCACATTAGTTGCACTTGTGTCCTTTTACTTTATCAAGATTGTGGAGAGTGTATCGTAAACAAGGTATATATAGTCGGGAGAGCAGGTGACTAGATGCGAGAGGTGCGAGTGTGACTATGTCAGGTGAGGAGGTGGTGCGTGGGCCAGGGGTCCCAACTGGAATCACCCCTGGTTCTGGCTGATGATACGTGTCGTATGAATGAAAGCAGATTCTATGCATTTCCTTCAGTCCCTGTCCTTGTCTCAGATAACCATGGTCGCCCTGGGACAATCTACTTAGTGTGACGCCGTGTTATGTAAAACACAGATATTCTTCATGTTATTAATAAGATAAGCATATCCGTATTCGTATATACTTGTGGACAAATCTCTTATCTCTGCACTTATACCTCGTTATATATTCTACAGGGTCTGGTGTAGATGGTGGTATTCTCCTCGGAGCTGATATTAACCCTCTTAGATCTAGAAATGTTACTCTCTTGTTTCGAGAAAGCTTCGTATCCATGTGAAACGTTGTCTCAAAGTTTTTCATTGCTATACTACAATTATCAGCTGGTTGGTTTTCCAAAGTGTTGCCCATGAGCCAGTATGACTACTACAGTGTTTCTCAATCCTCTTCTTCTGTTACAGATAGGCAGGCCTACTTATCTATCTATATATTTTTTTTTATTATTAACACATCGGCCCACCAAGGCAGAGTGGCCCGAGAAAGAAAAACTTTCATCATTCACTCCATCACTGTCTTGCCAGAGGCGCGCTTACACTACAATTATAAAACTCCTTCAGAATGCAGACACTGTACTTTCCATCTCCAGGACTCAAGTCCGGCCTGCTGGTTTCCCTGAATTCCTTCATAAATGTTA
>NC_091298.1:53886871-53914371 GCF_038502225.1 Cherax quadricarinatus
CTTAGGTTACCCTAATAAACGTATCACCTAACTTTTTCAGAAACTTGAACGCACACTTTTCCCGTGATCCAAGATTCTCCGATCCTCGCGAAGTATAGCATGGTACCAAGCACCTGTGTTCACTGGTGTTCTGGGTCTCCCTAAAACTTTCAACACCACCACATTCAGCTTCGGCGTATCGTAGGTAGGTGTCAGCTACTGTAGATACACATGTGTGGTTCCGCGCTATGAGGTGACCGTCCTTCCTGGGTAGTATGGTGATTCCAGCCCGGCGCTTGTGCCTGCCATGGGGCTATGGCTGAGATTCAGTTGACATCATTAACCTTGTCGTGTCAGTCAAACTTTCCTTCAGACTTACGCCCCTGTCCTTACTGTGTTCAGTAAGGACAGGGGTGTCCTTACTGTGTTCAGTAAGGACAGGGGCGTCCTTACTGTGTTCAGTAAGAACAGGGGTGTCCTTACTGTGTTCAGTAAGAACAGGGGCATCCTTACTGTGTTTAGTAAGAACAGGGGCGGCTTGGCGAAGAGACTCACCTGAGAGTCGCAGCGAATGCTACCTCACTCAGCTCACACACCGAAGTCTGGGGGTTTGAATCTCCTCCAGTACGGCTGGAAAACATTAGGGACGTGTTTCCATAAGACACCTGCTGTTACTGTTCCTGTTCACCCATCAGTTTAAAATGGGTACCTGGGTGTTAGTCGACTGGTGTGCATAGCATCCTGGGACAAAAATGACATAATTTGCGCGAAATGCTCAGCATAACAAGGGGCTTTCTATATAGCAGTATGTCATTGATGTCAGCTAGACCTGTATACCCTGTACTTGTACTTGCAGTAAATAAAGATATTGTATTATTATTATAAGGAGAAATAAGGGATAGTCAATGAGAAATCTCCAGCATGTGGAGTCTTCACCGCTAGGAGGCGAACTTTGTCCTTCCTTGAGGTATTGTCGAGTATCGTTTAAGTGATTTTCTATTTTCTCTACAATGGGGCTGTCCGACTGGGACTGGATTTTAGGAAGGGCTGGTCTGCTCGGATAGTCTGAAAGGATACCCCACTGCCCGACTCCTTCGATAACCTTTGGGTCGTGAATTCCCACTGAACCTTTCAAGGATTCATGGCTTGACTTCCTCAGTGGTTCGCTGAATGCAACACACGAGGATAGGAATAGGGGTAATGCAATCTACGTTGCCTTGCAAACTCTTGTTCTCCCAAGTTGCAATGGAAGCATTGCATGGTTTTACATATATATATATATATATATATATATATATATATATATATATATATATATATATATATATATATATATATATATATATATATATATATATATATATATATATATATATATATATATATATATATATATATATATATATATATATATATATATTAATGTATGAATATATGTGTGTGTGTAAATACTCTGGCTGCTTCCCACCGCAGTAGGGTGACCTGACAATGAAGAAAACATTTCCACCGTCATTCAGTCACTGTCTTGCTATAATCGCGCCGAAATTACAGTTCAGATGACCATCTAAACTGCAGCATCACCATCCCTCCGGTTAGACAGTCTCAAGTCTGTCTGGAAATAAATGGTATAAAATACCGACACAATGGAAATATAAACACATATGCAGTTTAATGTGATCCTTTATTGACAACGTTTCGCCCACACAGTGGGCTTTTTCAAGTCTCAAACATATCTGTTTGTGACAAACATTTCTGTTTGTGACAAACATATCTGTTTGTGACAAACATTTCTGTTTGTGACAAACATATCTGTTTGTGACTTGAAAAAGCCCATTGTGTGGGCGAAACGTTGTCAATAAAGGATCACATTAAACTGCATATGTGTTTATATTTCTCAAGTCTGTCTAACCGGATTCCCCGAATCCCTTCCCGTCAAATCATAAAAACCAATTCTTCCATTATATAACGCATTCACACAAGCCTGTCGGATGACCAAGCCCCTAGCACTCAAAACTTTCTTTACCCCTCCCTTCAACCTTTCCTAGGACTGCCCCTACCCCTCCTTCCTCCCTTCAGCCCCAGATTTCAACCTCCTAGTCATCTTATTTTGCTCGTTCCTCTCTAAGTGTCTAAACCACCGCAACAACCCTGAGAATTCTGAATAATTCTTCAGGTAACTCCATGCCTCCTCATCTCCAAACTCCGAACTCTCTGCATAATATTCACACCACACAATGCCCTCAGACACGACATCACTGCCTCCAGCCTCCTCCTCGCTGCAATTTCACACCCATGCAAAATCGTGAACAAGCCATACAAGATGCAGAACAACCACGCGGGAGTTGAATGATAGCTCTAGGGCTTTCGTATTGTAGTCAACACATTAGCAAGACTTTGCAATGTTGCAGAAAAGAGGATGAAATCCGAGCAAACACGTGTTTGCTTGGATTTCATCATCTTTTCTGCAACATTGCAAGCTCCTGATAATGTGTTGATTACAATGCGAGAGGCCTAGAGCTATCATTCAACTCCCCGCGTGGTTGTTTTGCATCTTGTATGGCTTGTTCACGATTTTGCATGGGTGTGAAATTGCAGCGAGGAGGAGGCTGGAGGCAGTGATGTCGTGTCTGAGGGCATTGTGTGGTGTGAATATTATGCAGAGAGTTCGGAGTTTGGAGATGAGGAGGCATGGAGTTACCTGAAGAATTATTCAGAATTCTCAGGGTTGTTGCGGTGGTTTAGACACTTAGAGAGGAACGAGCAAAATACGATGACTAGGAGGTTGAAATCTGGGGCTGAAGGGAGGAAGGAGGGGTAGGGGCAGTCCTAGGAAAGGTTGAAGGGAGGGGTAAAGAAAGTTTTGAGTGCTAGGGGCCTGGTCATCCGACAGGCTTGTGTGAATGCGTTAGATAATGGAAGAATTGGATTTTATGATTTGTGTTAGTACCAATATACTGTTACACATTACCTTTGTTTTTTACATCCATGGAAAAAGTTGTTTGTCTCCATAGCTACCCCAGTGTACCACACCGACATTTTTCCTTTTGTCAGTACCATGGTTCACCTTTATCAGTACCATGGTTCACCATCATCAGTACCATGGTTTACCATCATCAGTACCATGGTTCACCATCATCAGTACCATGGTTCACCATCATCAGTACCATGGTTCACCATCATCAGTACCATGGTTCACCATCATCAGTACCATGGTTCACCATCATCAGTAACATGGTTCACCATCATCAGTTCCATGGTTCACCATCATCAGTACCATGATTCACCATCATCAGTTCCATGGTTCACCATCATCAGTACCATGGTTCACCATCATCAGTACCATGGTTCACCATCATCAGTACCATGGTTCACCATCATCAGTACCATGGTTCACCATCATCAGTAACATGGTTCACCATCATCAGTACCATGGTTCACCATCATCAGTACCATGGTTCACCATCATCAGTACCATGGTTCACCATCATCAGTACCATGGTTCACCATCATCAGTACCATGGTTCACCATCATCAGTACCATGGTTCACCATCATCAGTACCATGGTTCACCATCATCAGTACCATGGTTCACCATCATCAGTACCATGGTTCACCATCATCAGTACCATGGTTCACCATCATCAGTACCATGGTTCACCATCATCAGTACCATGGTTCACCATCATCAGTACCATGGTTCACCATCATCAGTACCATGGTTCACCATCATCAGTACCATGGTTCACCATCATCAGTACCATGGTTCACCATCATCAGTACCATGGTTCACCATCATCAGTACCATGGTTCACCATCATCAGTACCATGGTTCACCATCATCAGTACCATGGTTCACCATCATCAGTACCATGGTTCACCATCATCAGTACCATGGTTCACCATCATCAGTACCATGGTTCACCATCATCAGTACCATGGTTCACCATCATCAGTACCATGGTTCACCATCATCAGTACCATGGTTCACCATCATCAGTACCATGGTTCACCATCATCAGTACCATGGTTCACCATCATCAGTACCATGGTTCACCATCATCAGTACCATGGTTCACCATCATCAGTTCACCATCATCAGTACTATGGTTCACCATCATCAGTACCATGGTTCACCATCATCAGTAACATGGTTCACCATCATCAGTACATGGTTCACCATCATCAGTACCATGGTTCACATCATCAGTCAGTTCACCATCATCAGTACTATGGTTCATCATCATCAGTACCATGGTTCACCATCATCAGTAACATGGTTCACCATCATCAGTACTATGGTTCATCATCATCAGTACCATGGTTCACCATCATCAGTACCATGGTTCACCATCATCAGTACCATGGTTCACCATCATCAGTACCATGGTTCACCATCATCAGTACCATGGTTCACCATCATCAGTACCATGGTTCACCATCATCAGTACCATGGTTCACCATCATCAGTACCATGGTTCACCATCATCAGTACCATGGTTCACCATCATCAGTACTATGGTTCACCATCATCAGTACTATGGTTCACCATCATCAGTACCATGGTTCACCATCATCAGTACCATGGTTCACCATCATCAGTACCATGGTTCACCATCATCAGTACCATGGTTCACCATCATCAGTACCATGGTTCACCATCATCAGTACCATGGTTCACCATCATCAGTACCATGGTTCACCATCATCAGTACCATGGTTCACCATCATCAGTACCATGGTTCACCATCATCAGTACCATGGTTCACCATCATCAGTACCATGGTTCACCATCATCAGTACCATGGTTCACCATCATCAGTACCATGGTTCACCATCATCAGTATCAGTACCATGGTTCACCATCATCAGTACCATGGTTCACCATCATCAGTACCATGGTTCACCATCATCAGTACCATGGTTCACCATCATCAGTACTATGGTTCACCATCATCAGTACCATGGTTCACCATCATCAGTACCATGGTTCACCATCATCAGTACCATGGTTCACCATCATCAGTACCATGGTTCACCATCATCAGTACCATGGTTCACCATCATCAGTACCATGGTTCACCATCATCAGTACCATGGTTCACCATCATCAGTACCATGGTTCACCATCATCAGTACCATGGTTCACCTCATCTCACAGACCAGTCCCGCTCCCTAACATCCCAACACATATACTTCCTCCGTACTCCCTCCCTTGTTAATACCAGCCGACTATGTTTTACCACCATGTGTAAATGTGTAAATGCTTCACCGTAGCTTAATGTAGCGGCGCCATTTTTACGAAATTTCTTCCAACGCATTTGCATAATTAGTAGCGCTTTTGAATTTAGAATTTAATATATTTTTTTGGTAATCGTATTTTGAGTCCTTATGTAGTGTATTGAATGTTTAATAAATAAAGCGAAGAAATGTACACCTAGAGTGTATATGTACACTGAGAAGTGTATATGTACACTGAGAAGTGTATATGTACACCTAGAGTATATATGTACACTGAGAAGTGTATATGTACACCGAGAGGTGTGTACTTACCATGTGTGTATGTACAAGATGTGTAAACCTCTTTTAAACATTTGTAAACCTCCTTTGAACCTTTGTAAACAAATTTTAAAAATTTGTAAACCTCTTTTGAACCTTTGTAAACAAATTTTAAAAATTTGTAAACCTCTTTTGAACCTTTGTAAACAAATTTTAAAAATTTGTAAACCTCTTTTGAACCTTTGTAAACAAATTTTAAAAATTTGTAAACCTCTTTTGAACCTTTGTAAACAAATTTTAAACTCTTGCAAATTATTTAAAGTTTTGTAAATCGTTGTTAAACCTAGTAAACCTTTATTAAACTTAGAAAACGCCACTTAAACCCCTCCGACAGCCCAATTAAACCCTCTCTACCTCTTTTCTGGTTTAAACCTAATAACATAGTTTATTTCCCGAGGTAATTCGCGTTTACATCACGCAGTGTCGTGGTCAATGTTGTGGTGATGTTGGTACCACTGTAATGAACTAGGTGCACTGCTGGTGCACTAGAGCACTGCTGGTGCATTGGAGCACTGCTGGTGCATTGGAGCACTGCTGGTGCATTGGAGCACTGCTGGTGCATTGGAGCACTGCTGGTGCATTGGAGCACTGCTGGTGCATTGGAGCACTGCTGGTGCATTGGAGCACTGCTGGTGTATTAGAGCACTGGAGCACTGCTAATGCACTAGAGAACTGCTGGTGCACTAGAGCACTGCTGGTGCATTGGAGCACTGCTGGTGCATTAGAGCACTGCTGGTGCATTAGAGCACTGCTGGTGCATTATAGCACTGCTGGTGCATTGGAGCACTACTGGTGCATTGGAGCACTGGAGCACTGCTAGTGCATTGGAGAACTTCTGCTGCACTAGAGCACTGCTGGAGCACTGGAGCACTGCTGGTGCACTGGAGCACTGCTAGTGTACTGGAGCACTGCTAGTGCATTGGAGCACTGAAGCACTGCTGGTGCATTGGAGCACTGCTGGTGCACTGGAGCACTGCTGGTGCACTAGAGCACTGCTGGTGCACTAGAGCACTGCTGGAGCACTGGAGTACTGCTGGTTCATTGGAGCACTGCTGTTGCACTGGAGCACTGCAAGTGCACTGGAGCACTGCTGGTGCACTGGAGCACTGCTGGTGCACTGGAGCACTGCTGGTGCACTGGAGCACTGCTGGTGCACTGGAGCACTGCTAGTGCACTGGAGCACTGCTGGTGCATTGGAGCACTGGAGCACTGCTGGTGCATTGGAGCACTGAAGCACTGCTGGTGCATTGGAGCACTGCTGGTGCACTGGAGCACTGCTGGTGCACTAGACCACTGCTGGTGCACTAGAGCACTGGAGTACTGCTGGTGCATTGGAGCACTGCTGGTGCGCTGGAGCACTGCTGGTGCACTAGAGCACTGCTGGTGCACTAGAGAACTGCTGGAGCACTGGAGTACTGCTGGTTCATTGGAGCACTGCTGTTGCACTGGAGCACTGCAAGTGCACTGGAGCACTGCTGGTGCACTGGAGCACTGCTGGTGCACTGGAGCACTGCTGGTGCACTGGAGCACTGCTGGTGCACTGTAGCACTGCTGGTGCACTGGAGCACTGCTAGTGCACTGGAGCACTGCTGGTGCATTGGAGCACTGGAGCACTGCTGGTGCATTGGAGCACTGAAGCACTGCTGGTGCATTGGAGCACTGCTGGTGCACTGGAGCACTGCTGGTGCACTAGAGCACTGCTGGTGCACTAGAGCACTGGAGTACTGCTGGTGCATTGGAGCACTGCTGGTGCGCTGGAGCACTGCTGGTGCACTAGAGCACTGCTGGTGCACTAGAGAACTGCTGGAGCACTGGAGTACTGCTGGTTCATTGGAGCACTGCTGTTGCACTGGAGCACTGCAAGTGCACTGGAGCACTGCTGGTGCACTGGAGCACTGCTGGTGCACTGGAGCACTGCTGGTGCACTGGAGCACTGCTGGTGCACTGTAGCACTGCTAGTGCACTGGAGCACTGCTGGTGCATTGGTACACTGCTGGTTCTCTGGTACACTACTGGTGCACTAGAGTACTAGTGATGCACTGCTAGTGCACTGGCCCACTGGTGGTGTACTGGGACGCTGCTGGTGTGCTGGAGCAATGCTGGTGCACTGGTGAAGCACTGGTGCACTGGTGAAGCACTGGTGCACTGCTGTTGCTGTGGTGAAAGTGCACACTAGTGTCAGGAGAGGAAGTAGGCACACTAATGTACTGGTAATAGTGTGTACTGGTGTTGTTACTGTGGGAGTGTACTGGTTTTGTTACTATGGGAGTGTACTGGTGTTGTTACTGTGGGAGTGTACTGATGTTGTTACTGTTTGAGTGTACTGGTGTTACTGTGGTAGTGTACTGGTGTTGTTACTGTGGGAGTGTACTGGTGTTGTTACTGTGGGAGTGTACTGGTGTTGTTACTGTGGGAGTGTACTGGTGTTGTTACTGTGGGAGTGTACTGGTGTTGTTACTGTGGGAGTGTACTGGTGTTACTGTGGGAGTGTACTGGTCTCAGTAGTAGTAACCAGTTACCAGTAACCAGTGTACCAGTAGATGACTCACTACCAACCGTCTCTGTAGTAGTAACCAGTTACCAGTAACCAGTGTACCAGTAGATGACTCACTATCAACCGTTTCTGCCTGAGTCACTCTCTGTATTCATATTGTGCTGACCACAGCACTATTCAAAGACCCCCCTCACATATGGGTACTGTGGGCGGTCAGTGATACGAGAGTGAGCAAGGAGGCAAGGTAATTACCGCTGTTTGGGCGCTACCCACATTATCCATAATTATACGTACTACCAGCCTACGTGAGTATTACTTTACCCTATCCACGTGTTCGAACTCCCACATGATACTGGTGTTGTTACTGTGGGAGTGTACTGGTGTTACTGTGGGAGTGTACTGGTGTTGTTACTGTGGGAGTGTACTGGTGTTGTTACTGTGGGAGTGTACTGGTGTTGTTACTGTGGGAGTGTACTGGTGTTGTTACTGTGGGAGTGTACTGGTGTTGTTACTGTGGGAGTGTACTGGTGTTGTTACTGTGGGAGTGTACTGGTGTTGTTACTGTGGGAGTGTACTGGTGTTGTTACTGTGGGAGTGTACTGGTGTTGTTACTGTGGGAGTGTACTGGTATTGTTACTGTGGGAGTGTACTGGTGTTGTTACTGTGGGAGTGTACTGGTGTTGTTACTGTGGGAGTGTACTGGTGTTGTTACTGTGGGAGTGTACTTGTGTTGTTACTGTGGGAGTGTACTGGTGTTGTTACTTTGGGAGTGTACTGGTGTTGTTACTGTGGGAGTGTACTGGTGTTGTTACTGTGGGAGTGTACTGGTGTTGTTACTGTGGGAGTGTACTGGTGTTGTTACTGTGGGAGTGTACTGGTGTTGTTACTGTGGGAGTGTACTGGTGTTGTTACTGTGGGAGTGTACTGGTGTTGTTACTGTGGGAGTGTACTGGTGTTGTTACTGTGGGAGTGTACTGGTGTTGTTACTGTGGGAGTATACTGGTGTTGTTACTGTGGGAGTGTACTGGTGTTGTTACTGTGGGAGTGTACTGGTGTTGTTGCTGTGGGAGTGTACTGGTGTTGTTACTGTGGGAGTGTACTGGTGTTGTTACTGTGGGAGTGTACTGGTGTTGTTACTGTGGGAGTGTACTGGTGTTGTTACTGTGGGAGTGTACTGGTGTTGTTACTGTGGGAGTGTACTGGTGTTGTTACTGTGGGAGTATACTGGTGTTGTTACTGTGGGAGTGTACTGGTGTTGTTACTGTGGGAGTGTACTGGTGTTGTTGCTGTGGGAGTGTACTGGTGTTGTTACTGTGGGAGTGTACTGGTGTTGTTACTGTGGGAGTGTACTGGTGTTGTTACTGTGGGAGTGTACTGGTGTTGTTACTGTGGGAGTGTACTGGTGTTGTTACTGTGGGAGTGTACTGGTGTTGTTACTGTGGGAGTGTACTGGTGTTGTTACTGTGGGAGTGTACTGGTGTTGTTACTGTGGGAGTGTACTGGTGTTGTTACTGTGGGAGTGTACTGGTCACAAGACCACTCACATAAACTCATCAACATTACAATATTACCTATATAAACACAACATTACAATGCTACTCATATAAACACATCAACATTACAATGTTAATCCATATAAACACATCAACATTATAATGTTACCTATATAAACACATCAACATTATAATGTTACTTATATAAACACATCAACATTATAATGTTACCTATATAAACACATCAACATTATAATGTTACTTATATAAACACATCAACATTATAATGTTACCTATATAAACACATCAACATTATAATGTTACTTATATAAACACATCAACATTATAATGTTACTTATATAAACACATCAACATTACAATGTTAATCCATATAAACACATCAATATTATAGTGTTACCTATATAAACACATCAACATTACAACAATACAAACCTTTCACTCCAATTAATGTGTAAATATTTACCAACTGAAGTATTTGTGGCACCGCTGTCACTACCACTGATGTCACTACCACTGATGTCACTACCACTGATGTCACTACCACTGATGTCACTACCACTGATGTCACTACCACTGATGTCACTACCACTGATGTCACTACCACCGCTGTCACTACCACTGATGTCACTACCACCGCTGTCACTACCACTGATGTCACTACCACTGATGTCACTACCACTGATGTCACTACCACTGATGTCACTACCACTGATGTCACTACCACCGCTGTCACTACCACTGATGTCACTACCACCGCTGTCACTACCACTGATGTCACTACCACTGATGTCACTACCACTGATGTCACTACCACTGATGTCACTACCACCGCTGTCACTACCACTGATGTCACTACCACCGCTGTCACTACCACTGATGTCACTACCACTGATGTCACTACCACTGATGTCACTACCACTGATGTCACTACCACTGATGTCACTACCACCGCTGTCACTACCACTGATGTCACTACCACCGCTGTCACTACCACTGATGTCACTACCACCGCTGTCACTACCACTGATGTCACTACCACCGCTGTGACTACCACTGATGTCACTACCACCGCTGTCACTACCACTGATGTCACTACCACCGCTGTCACTACCACTGATGTCACTACCACTGATGTCACTACCACTGATCTCACTACCACTGATGTCACTACCACTGATGTCACTACCACCGCTGTCACTACCACTGATGTCACTACCACTGATGTCACTACCACTGATGTCACTACCACCGCTGTCACTACCACTGATGTCACTACCACCGCTGTCACTACCACTGATGTCACTACCACCGCTGTCACTACCACTGATGTCACTACCACCGCTGTCACTACCACTGATGTCACTACCACCGCTGTCACTACCACTGATGTCACTACCACCGCTGTCACTACCACTGATGTCACTACAATTGCTGTCACTACCACTGATGTCACTACAATTGCTGTCACTACCACTGCTGTCACTACCACTGATGTCACTACCACCGCTGTCACTACCACTGATGTCACTACCACTGATGTCACTACAATTGCTGTCACTACCACTGATATCACTACAATTGCTGTCACTACCACTGCTGTCACTACCACTGATGTCACTACCACCGCTGTCACTACCACTGATGTCACTACAATTGCTGTCACTACCACTGCTGTCACTACCACTGATGTCACTACCACTGATGTCACTACCACTGATGTCACTACCACTGATGTCACTACAATTGCTGTCACTACCACTGATGTCACTACAATTGCTGTCACTACCACTGCTGTCACTACCACTGATATCACTACCACCGCTGTCACTACCACTGATGTCACTACAATTGCTGTCACTACCACTGCTGTCACTACCACTGATGTCACTACAACTGTTGTCACTACCACCGCTGTCACTACCACCGCTGTCACTACCACTGATGTCACTACAACTGCTGTCATTACCACTGATGTCACTACCACTGATGTCACTACCACTGTTGTCACTACCACCGATGTCACTACCACTGATGTCACTACCACTGATGTCACTACCACTGATGTCACTACAACTGATGTCACTACAACTGATGTCACTACAACTGCTGCCACTACCACCGATGTCACTACCACTGTTGTCACTACCACTGTTGTCACTATCACCGATATCACTACCACTGTTGTCATCATCACCGCTACTACCAGCAACAACAGCATTAGCTGCAGAAGAACCAGCAACAACAGCTGCAGAAGAACCAACAACAGCAGCATCAGCACCATCAGATGCAGAAACACCAGCAGCAACAGCTGCAGAAGAACCAGCAACTGCAGCATCAGCAGCACCCCAGCAGCAGCACTCTCCAACAATACACACGCTTAACTCCAATTGCCAGAAATTCCTGCTAATGGAAACAATGCACCCGGTGTATGTTAGCGTGTGTGTGTGTGTGTGTGTGTGAACCAGCCAGACTGTGAACCGTCCAGTTACTCGCCTCATCTCAGTCACTGACACTAACTGCCCAGTCTTCCACACAGTGTAAACAATCACTGTATCGCTGTCTTAGTTTACAAAGAATAACAGCAGCACGTCCAATGACCCTGGCGAGAGGCTCTTGATCATGGGAATTGGATCTGTGCTCCAATTCCTTGAATTAAGCCTGTATGCCTTCCCCCTCATCCCCTTCCATAATTTCGTAGCCCCGGCAGACTGGTCGATCTAACACTCAACGGGGAAGTAGTGATCCAGTTTCTTGAGAGAGAAAAAAAGAAATTTGTACTTTGATCTGTTCTCCGCAAGAAATATTTTGTCAAAGTTTATAAAACTGCTTAGGAAAAGTTTTCAAATTACTGAGATAGCAACAGTAAAAGTCGCTCAAAATCACCGGGACTCCAACTTGTATTGAACGTGTTTCTGTATTGACAAAATACAGATTGTAAAAAAAATTGTTATTGGGGTAACGTTTCGCTCTGTGTACGGCAAAACAGGATAAAGCTCTACACAGAGGCAGACATGGCTTGACAAAGCTCTACACAGAGGGAGACATGGCTTGATAAAGCTCTACACAGAGGGAGACATGGCTTGATAAAGCTCTACACAGAGGGAGACGTGACTTGATAAAGCTCTACACAGAGGGATACATGGCTTGATAAAGCGCTGCACAGAGGGAGACATGGCTTGATAAAGCTCTACACAGAGGGATACATGGCTTGATAAAGCGCTGCACAGAGGGAGACATGGCTTGACAAAGCTCCACACAGAGGGATACATGGCTTGATAAAGCTCTACACAGAGGGAGACATGGCTTGATAAAGCTCTACACAGTGGGAGACATGGCTTGACAAAGCTCTACACAGAGGGAGACATGACTTGATAAAGCTCTACACAGAGGGAGACATGGCTTGACAAAGCTCTACACAGAGGGAGACATGACTTGATAAAGCTCTACACAAAGGGAGACATGGCTTGATAAAGCTCTACACAGAGGGAGACATGGCTTGATAAAGCTCTACACAGAGGGAGACATGGCTTGACAAAGCTCTACACAGAGGGAGACATGACTTGACAAAGCTCCACACAGAGGGATACATGGCTTGATAAAGCTCTACACAGTGGGAGACATGGCTTGATAAAGCTCTACACAGAGGGAGACATGGCTTGATAAAGCTCTACACAGAGGGAGACATGGCTTGATAAAGCTCTACGCAGAGGGAAACATGCCTTGATAAAGCTCTACAGAGAGGAAAGCATAACTTGACAAAGCTCTACAGAGAGGAGAACATAACTTGACAAAGCCCCTCATCTGTTATGCAGGCAACAGATACAACAGACAAACAGCTCAAAATACGCAACAGAAAGACGTAGCCTTGAGACGAGGGTACGGGAAACGTGGCTTATGTGACGCATTATAAAATTGCACTTAAAATCCAGCCTCTCTAGATGAGCTGGATACAAATCGCTTTTGACATCTCGACAACAACAACAACAACAACAACAACAACAACAACAACAACAACAACAACAACAACAACAACAACAACAACAACAACAACAACAACAACAACAATAACAACAACAACAACTACAACAACAACAACAACAACAACAACAACAACAACAACAACAACAACAACAATAATAATAATAATAATAATAATAATAATAATAATAATAATAATAATAATGACATGAGAGGTTTGGGTAAATCAATAAGACCAGTGCTGTCAGTGACAGTCACTTCCTGTTTACAACAGCTGAAGCTGGTCAATGTGTCGAGTAGACAGGGAAAATATTCAACAACAGACAGGCCAGAAAGTATTGTTTCAACAATAGACAGGCCAGAAAGTATTGTTTCAACAATACATGGGAACAGATGATAGACTTTCCAGGAGACAGAGCAGAAAACGGGCAACAGACTTCCCGTATGAAAACCTTCACTAACAGACAGGCCGGAAAACAATATTTTAAGAACAGACAGGAAGAAAAGACAGACCTCCCAATAGACAGGAATAAAAGGCAGACTTTCCAATAGACAGAGCAGACAACAGGCTTAGTAACAGAGGTGACACACAACAGACGGACCAGAAAACAGTATTTCAACAATAGACAGGAACAGACGACAGACTTTCAGATAGACAGGCTTAGTAACAGGGGTGACAGACAACAGACTCGCTGTCAGAAAACATGGGCTCAACAATTTGGAAAAACTGCGAAAGTTACTGAAGTGTAATTAAAAAAATGGATATGAAAATGTATATTAAAATATAGAACATTGTACACGAGCTGTGGAGAGGACCCTGGCAGCGTCATGCATGTCTGCTGGCACTGTCTGCTGGCACTGGCAGCGTCATGCATGTCTGCTGGCACTGTCTGCTGGCACTGGCAGCGTCATGCATGTCTGCTGGCACTGTCTGCTGGCACTGGCAGCGTCATGCATGTCTGCTGGCACTGTCTGCTGGCACTGGCAGCGTCATGCATGTCTGCTGGCTCTGTCTGCTGGCACTGGCAGCATCATGCATGTCTGCTGGCTCTGTCTTCTGGCACTGGCAGCATCATGCATGTCTGCTGGCTCTGTCTGCTGGCACTGGCAGCCTCATGCATGTCTGCTGGCACTGTCTGCTGGCACTGGCAGCCTCATGCATGTCTGCTGGCTCTGTCTGCTGGCACTGGCAGCCTCATGCATGTCTGCTGGCACTGTCTGCTGGCACTGCCAGCCTCATGCATGTCTGCTGGCTCTGTCTGCTGGCACTGGCAGCGTCATGCATGTCTGCTGGCTCTATCTGCTGGCAGCGTCATGCACTGGCACTGCGTCATGCATGTCTGCTGGCACTGTCTGCTGGCACTGGCAGCCTCATGCATGTCTGCTGGCTCTGTCTGCTGGCACTGGCAGCCTCATGCATGTCTGCTGGTACTGTCTGCTGGCACTGGCAGCCTCATGCATGTCTGCTGGCTCTGTCTGCTGGCACTGGCAGCCTCATGCATGTCTGCTGGCACTGTCAGCCTCATGCATGTCTGCTGGCACTGTCTGCTGGCACTGGCAGCCTCATGCATGTCTGCTGGCACTGTCTGCTGGCACTGGCAGCCTCATGCATGTCTGCTGGCTCTGTCTGCTGGCACTGGTAGCGTCATGCATGTCTGCTGGCACTGTCTGCTGGCACTGGCAGCGTCATGCATGTCTGCTGGCACTGTCTGCTGGCACTGGCAGCGTCATGCATGTCTGCTGGCTCTGTCTGCTGGCACTGGCAGCGTCATGCATGTCTGCTGGCACTGTCTGCTGGCACTGGCAGCCTCATGCATGTCTGCTGGCTCTGTCTGCTGGCACTGGCAGCGTCATGCATGTCTGCTGGTTCTGTCTGCTGGCACTGGCAGCGTCATGCATGTCTGCTGGCTCTGTCTGCTGGCACTGGCAGCCTCATGCATGTCTGCTGGCTCTGTCTGCTGGCACTGGCAGCCTCATGCATGTCTGCTGGCACTGTCTGCTGGCACTGGCAGCCTCATGCATGTCTGCTGGCACTGTCTGCTGGCACTGGCAGCGTCATGCATGTCTGCTGGCTCTGTCTGCTGGCACTGGCAGCGTCATGCATGTCTGCTGGCTCTGTCTGCTGGCACTGGCAGCCTCATGCATGTCTGCTGGCACTGTCTGCTGGCACTGGCAGCCTCATGCATGTCTGCTGGCTCTGTCTGCTGGCACTGGCAGCCTCATGCATGTCTGCTGGCACTGTCTGCTCGCACTGGCAGCCTCATGCATGTCTGCTGGCACTGTCTGCTGGCACTGGCAGCCTCATGCATGTCTGCTGGCACTGTCTGCTGGCACTGGAAGCTTCATGCATGTCTGCTGGCACTGTCTGCTGGCACTGGCAGCCTCATGCATGTCTGCTGGCACTGTCTGCTGGCACTGGCAGCCTCATGCATGTCTGCTGGCACTGTCTGCTGGCACTGGCAGCCTAATGTATGTTTGCTGGCACTGTCTGCTGGCACTGGCAGCCTCATGCATGTCTGCTGGCTCTGTCTGCTGGCACTGGCAGCCTCATGCATGTCTGCTTGCTCTGGTAGCATCATGCATGTCTGCTGGCTCTGTCTGCTGGCACTGGCAGCGTCATGCATGTCTGCTGGCACTGTCTGCTGGCACTGGCAGCCTCATGCATGTCTGCTGGCTCTGTCTGCTGGCACTGGCAGCCTCATGCATGTCTGCTGGCACTGTCTGCTGGCACTGGCAGCCTCATGCATGTCTGCTGGCTCTGTCTGCTGGCACTGGCAGCGTCATGCATGTCTGCTGGCTCTGTCTGCTGGCACTGGCAGCGTCATGCATGTCTGCTGGCTCTGTCTGCTGGCACTGGCAGCGTCATGCATGTCTGCTGGCTCTGTCTGCTGGCACTGGCAGCCTCATGCATGTCTGCTGGCTCTGTCTGCTGGCACTGGCAGCCTCATGCATGTCTGCTGGCTCTGTCTGCTGGCACTGGCAGCCTCATGCATGTCTGCTGGCTCTGTCTGCTGGCACTGGCAGCGTCATGCATGTCTGCTGGCACTGTCTGCTGGCACTGGCAGCGTCATGCATGTCTGCTGGCTCTGTCTGCTGGCACTGGCAGCCTCATGCATGTCTGCTGGCTCTGTCTGCTGGCACTGCCAGCCTCATGCATGTCTGCTGGCTCTGTCTGCTGGCACTGGCAGCGTCATGCAAGTCTGCTGGCACTGGCAGCGTCATGCATGTCTGCTGGCACTGTCTGCTGGCACTGTCTGCTGGCACTGGCAGCGTCATGCATGTCTGCTGGCTCTGTCTGCTGGCACTGGCAGCCTCATGCATGTCTGCTGGCTCTGTCTGCTGGCACTGGCAGCCTCATGCATGTCTGCTGGCTCTGTCTGCTGGCACTGGCAGCGTCATGCATGTCTGCTGGCACTGTCTGCTGGCACTGGCAGCGTCATGCATGTCTGCTGGCACTGTCTGCTGGCACTGACAGCGTCATGCATGTCTGCTGGCTCTGTCTGCTGGCACTGGCAGCCTCATGCATGTCTGCTGGCTGTCTGCTGGCACTGGCAGCGTCATGCATGTCTGCTGGCTCTGTCTGCTGGCACTGGCAGCGTCATGCATGTCTGCTGGCTCTGTCTGCTGGCACTGGCAGCCTCATGCATGTCTGCTGGCTCTGTCTGCTGGCACTGGCAGCGTCATGCATGTCTGCTGGCACTGGCAGCGTCATGCATGTCTGCTGGCACTGGCAGCGTCATGCATGTCTGCTGGCACTGTCTGCTGGCACTGGCAGCGTCATGCATGTCTGCTGGCACTGGCAGCGTCATGCATGTCTGCTGGCACTGGCAGCGTCATGCATGTCTGATGGCACTGTCTGCGGGCACTGGCAGCCTCATGCATGTCTGCTGGCACTGGAAGCTTCATGCATGTCTGCTGGCACTGTCTGCTGGCACTGGCAGCCTCATGCATGTCTGCTGGCACTGTCTGCTGGCACTGGCAGCGTCATGCATGTCTGCTGGCACTGTCTGCTGGCACTGGCAGCCTCATGCATGTCTGCTGGCACTGTCTGCTGGCACTGGCAGCCTCATGCATGTCTGCTGGCTCTGTCTGCTGGCACTGGCAGCCTCATGCATGTCTGCTGGCTCTGTCTGCTGGCACTGGCAGCCTCATGCATGTCTGCTGGCTCTGTCTGCTGGCACTGGCAGCCTCATGCATGTCTGCTGGCTCTGTCTGCTGGCACTGGCAGCCTCATGCATGTCTGCTGGCACTGTCTGCTGGCACTGGCAGCCTCATGCATGTCTGCTGGCTCTGTCTGCTGGCACTGGCAGCCTCATGCATGTCTGCTGGCACTGTCTGCTGGCACTGGCAGCCTAATGTATGTCTGCTGGCACTGTCTGCTGGCACTGGCAGCCTCATGCATGTCTGCTGGCTCTGTCTGCTGGCACTGGCAGCCTCATGCATGTCTGCTGGCACTGGCAGCCTCATGCATGTCTGCTGGCTCTGGTAGCATCATGCATATCTGCTGGCTCTGTCTGCTGGCACTGGCAGCGTCATGCATGTCTGCTGGCACTGGCAGCCTCATGCATGTCTGCTGGCTCTGGTAGAATCATGCATGTCTGCTGGCTTTGTCTGCTGGCACTGGCAGCGTCATGTATGTCTGCTGGCTCTGGTAGCATCATGCATGTCTGCTGGCTCTGTCTGCTGGCTGGCAGCGTCATGCATGTCTGCTGACTCTGTCTGCTCTGTCTGCTGGCTCTGGCAGCGTCATGCATGTCTGCTGGATCCGGCAGCGTCATGCATATCTGCTGGCTCTGTCTGTCTGCTGGCTCTGGCAGCGTCATGTATGTCTGCTGGCTCTGGCAGCGTCATGCATGTCTGCTGGCTTTGTCTGTCTGCTGGCTCTGGCAGCATCATGCATATCTGCTGGCTTTGTCTCCCTGCTCCGTCTGCTGGCTCTGTTTGCTCTGTCTGCTGACTTTGTCTGTCTGCTGGCTCTGGCAGCGTCATGCATGTCTGCTGGCTCTGTCTGGCTGCTCTGTCTGCTGGCTCTGTCTGCTGTCTCTTCTGTCTACTGGTTCTTCTGTCTGCTCTGCCTGCTGTCTCTTCTGTCTGCTCAATGGCTGTCTGCTGTCTGTTCTGTCTGTCTGCTCTGTCTGCGGCTCTCTGCTGTGTTTCTCTGGTGTGTTCTCTTAACCTGCCCTCTCAGTATATATACACACTGAGATATAAACCTCTCAATGTATATACACTGACATATACACCTCTCAGTGTATATACACTATCATATATACACCCCTCGAAGCGTACAAAGGAATGGATTCCACACACTAGTTCGACATCAATTAAAATTAGCGTCGACATCTGCTGTGTCCGACACACAACGGATGTCTACCTTTGAGAGTCGACCCACACACCCTGCATGAAGGTTGTTTATCCGTTGCCGCTACCTTGCTTCCTCACCCTTATTGCTGCGTCACTTTCACTATAGTAGACCGAGTCCTTTCTGAACTCATTTAACAGTTTATCCATTATAAATCGTTTATTCCCTTTTATTTGCCAGAAGAATTGGAGTTATCACTTTTTTGCTTACGTATCAGTTATTGTTCATTTATGTATCAGTTATTGTTTATTGTTTACAGTGGTTGATTGCTAATTCTTTTTAGTTATTCTCTTGTAATTGTTATTGAAATGTCGTTCCCAAACTGTCTTTATTACAAATAAAGAGTTTGCTTGTTTTATTTATGAGAAGTATATATATATATATATATATATATTATATATATATATATATATATATATATATATATATATGTATAATATATATATATATATATATATTGTGGAGAAATTTTCTCCAGGAGGGGGGTATCAGCCCCCTTCAGCCCTTTCAGCCCAGAGTGGCCAAGCCCTCAGAAGGGGCGAGCGTCTTGTTTACTGCTAGAGTGAGTAATTGATCACAGATGCTATGCCACGTAGTCAAGTGACCTCTGCTCCTTGCAGCGGTGTTGCAAAGTGTATTTTTATAAGAGACAGTACATCTCTTACTTAAGATAAGATAAGATTTCGTTCGGATTTTTAACCCCGGAGGGTTAGCCACCCAGGATAACCCAAGAAAGTCAGTGCGTCATCGAGGACTGTCTAACTTATTTCCATTGGGGTCCTTAATCTTGTCCCCCAGGATGCGACCCACACCAGTCGACTAACACCCAGGTACCTATTTGCTGCTAGGTGAACAGGACAATAGGTGTAAGGAAACGTGTCGAAATGTTTCCACCCGCCGGGAATCGAACCCGGGCCCTCCGTGTGTGAAGCGGGAGCTTTAGCCACCAGGCCACCGGGTCACCAATTAAGGAAAATCCTGCTCCCACTTTATTACCATAGTAAAAATAGTGTACATTGTTGTCTATGCTTAAGACAGCAAGAAACAAACATTCTGCTTTGCTTCATCGAGGAGGTGACAAGGATGCAAGGTACTAGGTCAGCGTTTTTTTTTTTTTTGTGCTAGGGCAGTGACGGCTTGGGGCGGTGTGGCGACGCCAGACTATCTTTGACTCTAGGGAGAGTGACACTGACGCCAGGATACTGATCTACAAATCTTGTGGAACATAGTGTACCAGTGTGCGTTTCCTAGACAATGGAAGACGTGGACATCCAAGGACACTTCAGCTTCTATCAAGTCACCGATACCTGTCGAAGGTGTTGAGAACACCATAGCTCACGTTACAAAGAGCAAGGTATGTTACGAATTTCTTGTAGATCGGGGGATTGCGCAATTCTTGAGTCACAAGGAGTTTGTAATCAACCTATAATCGGCAGTAAGGTGTGGACTTTTGAGTCCAAACAAGTAGGTATTTCGTCAGCCATCATCGAATGAAATATGCTGACATAACACCCCCCAGGGGTAATTTATACTTACAAATTGTATGTCTTAACAGCCCATGTTGAGATGGTTTCGACAGCTTCTAGACCTCATCTGCAGGGGCGGCTGTGTAGACGATTTGCTGTCATTTATCAGCTAAGTGTTTCCTATATTTATATAAACATAGCTGGTAAGGCCAATATCTTCAACATATATATATATATATATATATATATATATATATATATATATATATATATATATATATATATATATATATATATATATATATATATATATATATATATATATATATATATACTGTGGTATACACCACACATACATTAAGGGAAATATACTCATAAGAGTATATACAAAGTGACTGATGATAGACCTATACACAATATATCAGGGTATATCTCTATAAATCTCCAACGTTATTTTTTACCACACACACACACACACACACACACACACACACAGAAGCTAGGACTCGACCCCTACAACCTCAACACACACACACACACACACACACACACACACACACACACACACACACACACACACACACACACACACACACGTAAAGAAACTAGAGAAAGTGCAAAGGTTTGCAACAAGACTAGTCCCAGAGCTAAGAGATATGTCCTACGAGGAGAGGTTAAGGGAAATCAACCTGACGACACTGGAGGACAGGAGAGATAGGGGGGACATGATAACGACATACAAAATACTGAGAGGAATTGACAAGGTGGACAAAGACAGGATGTTCCAGAGATTGGACACAGTAACAAGGGGACACAGTTGGAAGTTGAAGACACAGATGAATCACAGGGATGTTAGGAAGTATTTCTTTAGCCACAGAGTAGTCAGTAAGTGGAATAGTTTGGGAAGCGATGTAGTGGAGGCAGGATCCATACATAGCTTTAAGCAGAGGTATGATAAAGCTCATGGCTCAGGGAGAGTGACCTAGTAGCGATCAGTGAAGAGGCGGGGCCAGGAGCTCGGACTCGACCCCCGCAACCTCAATTAGGTGAGAACTAGGTGAGTACAGGAGCTATAACTCGACTCCTGCAACCACATATAGGTGAGTACAAATAGGTGAGTACACACACACATACACACACACACACACACACACACACACACACACACACACACACACATACACACACACACACACACACACACACACACACACACACACACGCACACAAAGACAGGATGTTCCAGAGATGGGACACAGCAACAAGGGGACACAGTTGGAAGTTGAAGGCACAGATGAATCACAGGGATGTTAGGAAGTATTTCTTCAGCCACAGAGTAGTCAGGAAGTGGAATAGTTTGGGAAGCGATGTAGTGGAGGCAGGATCCATACATAGCTTTAAGCAGAGGTATGATAAAGCTCACGGCTCAGGGAGAGTGACCTAGTAGCGACCAGTGAAGAGGCGGGGCCAGGAGCTTGGACTCGACCCCTGCAACCTCAACTAGGTGAGTACAACTAGGTGAGTACAACACACACACATACAAACACACACACACACACACACACACACACACACACACACACACACACACACACACACACACACACACACACACACACACACACACACACACACACACACACACACACACACACACACACACACACACACACACACACACACACACACACACACACACACACACACACACACACACACACACACACACACACACACACACACACACACACACACACACACACACACACACACACACACACACACACACACACACACACACACACACACACACGTGTGGGATATGAAAAGGCTTTCGGTGAGCGGTGCAGTAATTTTCCAGATGTTGTGCTTGACAGGCTCCCCAGGGAAGTTATTTCTTCACAGTTCTTGAAGTTTCTCTCTCTCTCTCTCTCTCTCTCTCTCTCTCTCTCTCTCTCTCTCTCTCTCTCTCTCTCTCTCTCTCTCTCTCTCTCTCTCTCTCTCTCTCTCTCTCTCTCTCTTATAAGCTCAGGATCACAGAGTTACGAGACCACAGTTCGTGCCACACGTGCATACCCCCCTAACCTAATGTGGCAGAAATTACTGATGAAATTGGATTTTACAAATGCCCTTAATTCATTTAAAGGGGCCATTGTACCCAGAGCCGTTCATAACCAGTTTCCTACAGTGCATCCATTTACCTACTCTGGTTACAACAGTAATTCGAAACCTCTCCTTGGAGAGCACGAAATTGACTCACGTGGTGTCCAGCAGGGAGTCATTCTTGCACCTCTCTTTTTTTTCATTTGGCCATCTAAAAGGTCGCCGAGGACTTGGCCAATGAGGACTTGGCCAGCGAGGTTAATATTTGGTATCTGGATGACAGCACACTGATGGGTAACAGAATCTCTCCTTCAAGACATTAAAATTATCAAAGAGCAAGGAGAGGATATAGGCATCTCCCTAAACCCTTCGAAATGTGAACTATCGTCTTCCTAGCAACACACCATTGAACACCATTGATATTATTTACTTAGATTTTAGTAAGGCATTTGATAGAGTTCCACACCAAAGACTGTTGAAGAAAGTAGCAGCTCATGGCATTGGGGGAAGGGTGCTCTCGTGGATTGAATCATGGCTCACAGACAGGAAGCAGAGAGTGTCCATAAATGGGGTTAAATCCGAGTGGGGATCAGTAACGAGTGGCGTTCCACAGGGATCAGTCTTGGGCCCGTTGTTGTTTATAATATATATCAATGATCTTGATGAAGGAATTACTAGTGATATGAGCAAATTCGCCGATGACACGAAGATAGGTAGGATAATTGATTCAAACGTAGATGTTAGGGAACTTCAGGAGAATTTAGACAAACTCTACTCTTGGTCAGAAAAGTGGCAGATGCAGTTCAATGTAGATAAATGCAAGGTTCTGAAGCTCGGGAGTGTCCATAACCCTAGCACTTATAAGTTAAATAATGTAGAACTTACCCATACAGATTGCGAAAAGGACTTGGGGGTTATGGTAAGCAGCAACCTTAAACCAAGACAGCAATGCCTAAGCGTACGTAATAAGGCAAATAGATTACTGGGATTTATATCAAGAAGTGTAAGCAACAGAAGTCCAGAGGTCATACTGCAGCTTTATACATCATTAGTAAGGCCTCACCTAGATTATGCAGCTCAATTCTGGTCTCCATATTACAGAATGGACATAAATTCGTTAGAAAACATTCAGCGTAGGATGACTAAATTAATACATAGCATTAGAAATCTTCCTTATGAAGAAAGATTGAAGACTCTTAAGTTACATTCACTTGTTAGACGAAGAATGAGGGGAGACCTGATCGAAGTGTATAAGTGGAAGATAGGTATTAATAAAGGGGATATTAACAAGGTCTTGAGGATATCTCTCCAAGAGAGAACCCGCAGTAATGGATTTAAATTAGATAAGTTTAGATTTAGAAAGGACATAGGAAAGTATTGGTTTGGAAATAGGGTAGTTGATGAGTGGAACAGTCTACCTAGTTGGGTTATTGAGGCTAGGACTTTGGGTAGTTTCAAATTTAGGTTGGATAAGTACATGAGTGGGAGGGGTTGGATTTGAGTGGGACTTTCACATCAGAGCTTATTTCTTGGGTAGCATTGAAAATTTGGTTGGTCAAATGTTTGTTAGTGGGATGAATTGTAAAGGACCTGCCTAGTATGGGCCAACAGGCCTGCTGCAGTGTTCCTCCTTTCTTATGTTCTTATGTTCTTAAGTCTCAGTTGCCCTGCAAGGAGTTAAGAGTCGTTGATCCCAATTCTTGTACTCTCCTTGGTGACCCATTTGGGTCTAATGCGATTAGTGAGATCTTGGAAAAAAAATATCCGACCTCAAGTGGATGGAAACCAGGATGATGCCCACGATGCCATCTGTCTCCTCACTAGCTGCAGATCCCTCCCTCAACTCACTCTTACGATGCTCCTTTGTCATCCTCAAACTGGAAGTCCATGAAACAAAGAAAGCAAGCCACATTTCCAGTCAGATTGGGTGGACTGGGTATACGTATAACCTCTCAAATTGCCTTGGCAGACTTCTTATCTTCCATCAATGGATCCAACAAGCTGGCGAAGGAAAGTCTACCAGAATATATACGTATACATTGTGGCAGAGGTGGATGACCCCAGTTACACCATCACTCGGGATACTCTTCCTACGCAGCCGAGGCAAGCTGAAACATTAGCCCACAAACAATCCAACTGGAATAGTCCCATCACGAAAAAATGCTACCACGGGGATGTTAGAGGCTGCAAACTCTGCAGGCGAGAAAACTCATCTTTTAGCTGTGAGTGTACATCAGTCGTTTGATTCTTTTGCGACTGGCACACGTCTAGACCCTCAGTAGCTCTCCGTCTTGCTACCCCCTTTCACACCGAGTACAAGTGTATTTGCGGCAGATTGGTAGTCGACCAGTACGGTTTACATGGTCAGAACTGTTTAGGTTCCATATTTTGTCGTGTTAAACACAATGAAGTCAACGATATCATCAAGAGAATCCTTACTACAGCCCTGTGCCCAGCCCAAAGAAAACCTTGATCATTACTACCCAGCATCCTGCACGCGCCCGCCAGCCACCCTGATGGGATCACATTATACCCATGAAAAAATGGAAGACTGCTGTTGTGGGACTAGTACATCTGCCCTGGCCGACACCTACGTTCTTTATAGTGCTGGTCAGCAGGGCGGTGTTGCTGATCACAGGGAAGATAACAAACTCAACAAGTACATGGACTTGGTCCACCAGTACCACTTCGTCCTATAGGATCGGAAAGTTTTGGCTCCCGTGAAAACCATTACATTGGTTTTCTCATGTAACTGGGCTCTAGGTTCATTGAAACCAGAGACCAGAGTGCTACCTTCCTCTTCCAGCGCTTCAGTGTAGCCATTCAGAGATGGAACGACTACTGCATGTTTGGTTCCGAACTGGTTTCTAGGGAGCTGGAGGAACTCAACTTAATATAAATTTTGGTAATCCCCCACCTTCTCCTATTTTCCAAACTACAAATTCTCTGCATTTTATTCACACCACACATTGCCCTCAGACACATCTCCACTGCCTCCATTCATCTACAAACCTGTCAGACACTGCAACTTCTTGGGATCTTAATACTTGGGAATTCTTCGCTTGCCTAATTCTTGGGCACGACCTACTTCAACATTGAACAAATGTTACACGACCTATGACTGCTTCACCTCTCCTGCCAACGGTTTATAAGCTCCTTCTCAGCACGTATGCCGTATTCTATTCAAGATTGATGGACTGACCACATCGACTCAAGGTTGAGGGACTGATTAGCTCATTCTCCTCCTGTTCTTCAAGATTCTCCTTTGTATGGACTGATGAAGCCACTGTGTGGCGAAACGTTTCCTCAATAAAGATACCCAAGAGTTGCACATGTGTCTAATTTATCAGCCTTCTCCTTGTTACAACCTTCACCACCCATGCTCCACACCCATATAAGAGCATTGGTATAACTATAGTCTCATACATCCCCTCTTTGCTCCCATGCACAGACTCCTCAGTGCACCACTCACCTTTTTTCCCTCTTCAGTTCTATGATTCACCTCATCTTTCATAGACCCATCTGCTGACACGTCCACTCCTAAATATCTGAATACATTCACCTCCTCCATACTAACTCCCTCTAACCTGATATCCAATCTTTCGTTACCTATATATATATATATATATATATATATATATATATATATATATATATATATATATATATATATATATATATATATATATATATATATATATATATATATAGATAGATAGATAGATAGATAAATAGGTAGTACAAGAGAACTCCAGCAGACAGGAAGTTAGAAGTACGATACACAGTATCGCTGTATGTTTACCTCTGTCTGCCTGGTGATACATGACCCACCACACACACACTGATACAAGTGTCCAGGGAACAACACTACAGTCAACTCTGATTTACCACGCGTTATGTGTCTTCTCTCTCTCTCTCTCTCTCTCTCTCTCTCTCTCTCTCTCTCTCCCTCTCCCTCTTTCTTACACACAACCTCTTGTTTAAGCAAAGGACTGTTTCTGGGGAGGGGAGGGAGTTTTACTTGTGTGTCGGAGTTGTCTGTCTTCTTTGACCGAGTTGTTTGGCTGAGATGCTTGAGCGAGTTGCTTGACCGAGTGGTTAGATCGGGTTGCTTGACCAAGATGCTTAACTGAGTTGCTAACCACGTTGCTTGACCGAGTTGCTTGACCGAGTTGCTTGGCCGAGTTGCTTGACCGAGTTGCTTGACCAAGTTGCTTGACCGAGTTGCTTGACCGAGTTGCTTGACCGAGTTGCTTGACCGAGTTATTTGGCTGGTAACTAAAGTTTGTACTCTCTCTTCTAAACAGGTGGACTCTGAATGGTCAGTTTAGATTATATAATCATGGGGGAGCGCTAAACCCGTAGGATTATACAGCGCATGGGGGGGAAGGTATTCAGACTCAGTTCAAGGAACCGGAGCCCAGATCCAATTCCCTAGATCAAGAGCCCCTCACCAGCGTCAAGGAACCTCCCTTGAGGGGTGGTCAGTTTAGAGAGGTTCGTATATCTTATTGTATATACAATTAGTGATATACACTGGGAAGTGCGCATATCAGTGTATATACACCGGAAAGTGTGCATCTTTCAATGTATATACACTGGGAAGTGCGTATATCTCAGTGTATATTTTAAGAATTAAAGTATTCCAGTCTGGTGAACAAAGGTTGCCTACAACCACCTTAATAACCATAGTGTAGTAGATAGTCTTCAAACCTCATTAACCAACCCACCTTACCAACGTATATACACCTACAAATGTATATACATAGATGTGTATCTTACCAGTGTATATACAGTGAAAGGTGGAAGTGTTTCGTTGTATATACACCGAGGAATGAGTAGTACCTTACCGGTCTATATGCACTGAAAGATGTATATTCTTTAGTGTATATACACTGATCTTCATATAAACTACCTCTTTCAGTATAATGAGGTGGGTATTATTATTATAATCACAAAGAAGCGCTAAATCTACAAGGGTCATACAGCGCTCGAGGTATATATGGTATATATGTTAACAATGTTATCCACGGTATATACATTCTTTA
>NC_091298.1:53919371-53929371 GCF_038502225.1 Cherax quadricarinatus
GCGCCCAGGTATTTGTAAGCACAAGAGATGATTACTACTTGGTCGTAAGTCATTTCTAGTATTTTTCATCCACACGATGAGTATAACAGTATAAACTCCACTTGTAACAAAGTTGTGCAGTGAGAGGAGTACAGACCGCTAGTGCTTAGTATTTAATTATCTCCTCACATGCAGCTCAGACGCACTCACTCTTGACCAGACAGTGATGCTGGCCTAAGGAATATAAAAAACTTAACCTCACATCATAACATGTGAGGTTAGGTATGTGGCTGTCAGCGTCGTAAACATCCAAAAGACTGCTGTAACACTACAAGGCGGGCAATCACCACTATTTTCATTTAAATTTAAAAAAATAAAGAACAACGATACATCAGAAAATATTTATAATCCTTAAATGATTTTTTTCAAAAGAGATTAATTTTATAACATTATCATCCATTGTCATTATGCAAGATGCATCTACTTGACAGTGTTGCATGCCATAAGAAATACCATATTATTATGTATATTGCTTAATATTAAAGAAATATTAATTAACTGCGCAGTAAAAATATTACAAGGGCCAGGCTTTGTAATACCTGGATAAGAGGAACTCTTACTACAACAAGTGTTAACATGTTTTATGAGAGAGAGAGAGAGAGAGAGAGAGAGAGAGAGAGAGAGAGAGCCTAGGGTGAAACACTGACATGTTGTAATAGTTGAGGGTCGCAACATGTCAGTGTTTCACCCTAGGCTCTCTCTCTCTCTCTCTCTCTCTCTCTCTCATAAAACATGTTAACACTTGTTGTAGTAAGAGTTCCTCTTATCCAGGTATTACAAAGCCTGGCCCTTGTAATATTTTTTTAATCTCTTTTGAAAAAAATCATTTAAGGATTATAAATATTTTCTGATGTATCGTTGTTCTTTATTTTTTTAAATTTAAATGAAAATAGTGGTGATTGCCCGCCTTGTAGTGTTACAGCAGTCTTTTGGATGTTTACGACGCTGACAGCCACATACCTAACCTCACATGTTATGATGTGAGGTTAAGTTTGGTTAGATGTTTAAGATCCGTTTCAGGATCTTAAACATACAGTACTAACCACGGAAACAAAAGTATTGTCTTGTAGTTCCTTTAAAATACTCTTGAAGAAAGAATATTGTTTTGTAGTTCTTTTAAGACACTCAGGAAGAAAGAATATTGTCTTGTAGTTTCTTTAAGATACTCTTGAAGAAAGAATATTGTCTTGTAGTTCTCTTAAGACACCCATAAAGCAAGAATATTGTCTTGTAGTCCTTTAAGACACTCAGGAAGCAAGAATATTGTCTAATAGTCCTTAAGGACACTCGGGAAGCAAGAATATTGTCTTGTAGTTCCTTTAAGACACTCGGGAAGCAATAATATTGTCTTGTAGTTCCTTTAAGACACTCAAGAAGCAAGAATATTGTCTTATAGTTCCTTTAAGACATTCAGAAAGCAAGAATATTGTCTTGTAGTTCCTTTAAGACATTCAGAAAGCAAGAATATTGTCTTGTAGTCCCCCATCTGTCTGCATTATATAAGCCCCATATATGCGGATATACTGAACACTTCTCAAGATTTATAGACTGAACACATGGACTCAAGGCTGAGGGACTGATTACCTCAAACTCCTCATCTTCCATCGTTTTTCTCTGGATTGGACTGAAGAAGCCACTGGGTGTGCGAAACATATTCAGGAGGTCTGGAAGGGAGCTTGAAGTTTGTAGTGTTTGTAATCTTAGCCAGTGGGCGGTGTTAGTGGTATACCGTGTTAAAATAACCTCTCTCTTTCTCTCTCTCTCTCTCTCTCTCGCTTTCGCTCATTCTTTTCCTCCCTCACCATCTTTCCTTATAGTTCAGTTCCGCGTACAACAGAGATACCATCAGGTTTGTGTACACAATTTGCATGAGCACATTTTTCAATTTCCAGCTTTATTCATTTGACGTCAAAGGGACATTGTTGTTGATATTAAATATTTTCCGACACAATCAATTTAATTCTGTACAACTCAGTTTTTTTCCTTGACAAAACTCAGTACATCACAATCCATCACATAAACAAGAAAGATTTATTTGCCCAAAATTCGATACCTGTTGTCCAGAATTTGTTTTAATGGTAGATTTATATATATATGTTTTTTTTTTGGTTGTGTAATATCCGTTTTATTTTAGCTAGAGGTCTGACGTATTCTTTTTCTTGTCCGGAGGTTTGAACCCAAAATGTCTCTTGCCACGCCTGTTTAAGTGCTTCTCTGTTTTGCATAAAATTTGCATACACTCGTCGCGTTCTACAAGTCTGCTGTTGCAGCCTCCACTACTGACATTTTCCTTTCCAAACAAAGGAAAATGGAAACATGAATATATGATTCGGCTCTCCAAAGTCGCCCCCTAAAAGAATTTGATTCCTGTTTGGATTTCAATGTGCATCAGAGTTTTCCTGCGCTTTAAAATAGTTCCCACCTCTAAAGGCTGGGATCCCAACAGCGTAAACTATTCTACTCCGGGTTAAGTTTCAACTTTGTATCCGCTTCAGTTTCTCTTAGATTTACATGTATGATCCCTGTAGATCTACAATAACTCTCGTTTGTCGGCAAATTTAGGAGTATGAGGATAAATATAATACAAGGATTAGTAGGTTAAGTATAACTCAGGAAGCATGATAAGGAAGAGTGAGACAGTTTCATCCGAATAAATTGATAGAGAATAAATGGGTTGGCTTAAGAAGACGTATGAATCTGGGATGGGTGGAAGAGGAAGATGGTGGGGGGGGGGAGTGTATGAGGAAGGGTTAGAAGCAGGTGTGAGGGAGGTTTCTCATGCGTGTGTCTCATGACTGGACGACAGAGGTCACAGAGAAACACCAATACTGCCGTCCAGGATCTTTTTTTTTTTCCAGAAGTTCACTCACATCACGATACATGATGCATAACGGTACATATGACACATCACGGTACACATATGATACATAACGATACATACCTCGAAAGGCGTAGAATTAGATGGGATATGATCGAGGTGTATAAATGGAAAACAGGAATAAATAAAAGGGATGTAAATAGCGTGCTGAAAATTTCCAGCCAAGACAGGACTCGCAGCAATGGTTTCAAGTTGGAAAAATTCAGATTCAGGAAGGATATAGGAAAGCACTGGTTTGGTAATAGAGTTGTGGATGAGTGGAACAAACTCCCGAGTACAGTTATTGAGGCTAAAACGTTGTGTAGTTTTAAAAATAGGTTAGATAAATACATGAGTGGGTGGGTGTGAGTTGGACCTGACTAGCTTGTGCTGCTGGGTCTGGTGCTGTGCTTCATCCTTGAGTGGAGGTGACCAGACTGGGTGGGTCATTGGGATAATCCGGGGGGTGGGTCATTGGTCTAATCCGGGAGGGACAACATGGACCTGTTCCGTATGGGCCAGTAGGCCTGTTGCAGTGTTCCTTCTTTCTTATGTTCTTATGTTCTTACTCCAGTAAGTCCCACAGCAACTTGCCTCAAAGAGCTCACACATTGTCGAGGTGGGAATTCCGCTTGTCAACATGCCTGTTGGATGCTCAAGCCAAGACCACTTCAAACCACCTTCACATCCACCTTCCAACCCTCACTGGAACGCCCCGTATACCTCCTTCCATCCGACCCAGGTATAAATACTCTCTTAGTCAAGTTACCTCGTTACGCCGTTTCTCACTGACCAGACCACTTCAATAATCTCTCTTCTCCACAATATCTTCTAGTATCCTCTACTCTCGCTTTCTGCATGACATTTACACGGTATATATATCTCTCACTACCAGGTCTCCCTTCCGTCAACCTCCTCTCTCTCTCTCCCTCACTCTCTATCTCTCTCTCTATCTCTCTCAGTTGCAGGTCTCACTGGTCCGTGTCCAGAGACCGCAGCAGCCCACTGCACTCAGTCATCTTCGCAAACTTTTAACATTCTTTATCTGTGTGTACACCTTCCCTGCTTATTTCTATGCACTTTTTTCTTGTTTTTTTAGTTACGGTTTAGAAATCGTATTACAAACTTTTTAATATTTTAGATATTAATATAGAGAAATACTTCTCGCTATATTTTATGTATTTATATATATATATATATATATATATATATATATATATATATATATATATATATATACCTGGAGTTTACCTGGATATATATATATGTGTGTGTGTGTGTGTGTGTGTGTGTGTCTGTACTCACCTGTTTGTGGTTGCAGGGGGTTGAGTCATAGCTCCTGGCTATGTGTGTGTGTCTGTGTGTCTGTGTGTGTGTCTGTGTGGGTGTCTGTTTCTGTGTCTGTGTGTGTGTGTGTGTGTGTGTGTATAGTGAAAGATGAGACGGTTAGTAAGAAAATAGAACGTGAAATAGACGCTAAACATGTCAAAACGAAGAGAGAGGTAGAGAGAGAGAGAGAGAGGTGTAGAGAGAGAGAGAGAGAGGTGTAGAGAGAGAGAGAGAGAGAGGTGTAGAGAGAGAGAGAGGGAGAGAGAGAGAGAGAGAGAGAGAGAGAGAGAGAGAGAGAGAGAGAGAGAGAGAGAGAGAGAGAGAGAGAGAGAGAGAGAGAGAGAGAGAGAGAGAGAGAGGCGTTGAACATCCAGCATCCCTGATGAGTGGTTAAGTGATCATCTCACTCCCATGACAATGAGGGTAATACCCTGTGATGTGTGTTATGTTTTTTATGAGCGCCAGCAGGGGCCCTCGTGGTTAAGTCCCGGGTGGTTATGGGCCCTCAGGGGCCTAGTGGTCCTAGTGACCCAGGTCCCAGGCGGGGCCACCACCGGGTTTTTATATAAATAACACAATTTATCTTACCCGCAGCCTCCCGCTATATTTTCCAAGGCAGAAAATTGTGGTCTTCTTTTTAATTAATGTTTCACACTTTACAGCTGACACGTTGTAAATACAAAAAAACAGCTGTTCTTGTCGGTTACGACATGTAAATAAAAAAACAGCTGTTCTTGTAAGCCATGACATTGTGTAATAAAAATCAGCTGTTTTTCTATCATTCTATCAACGCACACAGTCTCCTGTAAATTATTTACGTGAAGCTAATTGATGTGAAGTTGAAGTCAAGAAGAAATAATTTCCTGGGAAAATACGTTTCAAATTTTTAAATACGTAGTGAAAATTATGGGAACCCTCGGCCTCGGAGAAGTGGATAAATTATGGGGACCCACAGCCTCGGAGAAGTGGATAAATTATGGGGACCCACAGCCTCGGAGAAGTGGATAAATTATGGGGACCCACAGCCTCGGAGAAGTGGATAAATTATGGGAACCACAGCCTCGGAGAAGTGGATAAATTATGGGAACCACAGCCTCAGAGAAGTGGATAAATTATGGGGACCCACAGCCTCAGAGAAGTGGATAAATTATGGGGACCCACAGCCTCGGAGAAGTGGATAAATTATGGGGACCCACAGCCTCAGAGAAGTGAGTAAATTATGGGGACTCAGCCTCGGAGAAGTGGATAAATTATGGGGACCCACAGCCTCGGAGAAGTGGATAAATTATGGGGACCCACAGCCTCAGAGAAGTGGATAAATTATGGGGACCCACAGCCTCGGAGAAGTGGATAAATTATGGGGACCCACAGCCTCGGAGAAGTGGATAAATTATGGGGACCCCACAGCCTCAGAGAAGTGAGTAAATTATGAGGACTCAGCCTCAGAGAAGTGGATAAATTATGGGGACCCACAGCCTCAGAGAAGTGGATAAATTATGGGGGCCCACAGCCTCGGAGAAGTGGATAAATTATGGGGACCCACAGCCTCGAAGTGGATAAATTATGGGGACCCACAGCCTCGGAGAAGTGAGTAAATTATGAGGACTCACAGCCTCAGAGAAGTGTGTAAATTCTGGGGACCCACAGCCTCAGAGAAGTGGATAAATTATGGGGACTCACAGCCTCAGAGAAATGGGTAAATTATGGGGACTCACAGCCTCAGAAAAGTGAGTAAATTATGGGGACTCACAGCTTCAGAGAAATGGGTAAATTATGGGGACTCACAGCCTCAGAGAAGTGAGTAAATTATGGGGACCCACAGCCTCAGAGAAGTGAGTAAATTATGGGGACTTACAGCCTCAGAGAAATGGGTAAATTATGGGGACCCTCAGCCTCAGAGAAGTGTGTAAATTATGGGGACCCACAGCCTCAGAGAAATGGGTAAATTATGGGGACTCACAGCCTCAGAGAAGTGGGTAAATTATGGGGACTCAGCCTCAAAGTGGGTAAATTATGGGGACCCACAGCCTCAGAGAAACGTGTAAATTATGGGGACCCACAGCCTCAGAGAAGTGGATAAATTATGGGGACCCACAGCCTCAGAGAAATGGGTAAATTATGGGAACCCACAGCCTCAGAGAAGTGAGTAAATTATGGGGACCCACAGCCTCAGAGAAGTGGGTAAATTATGGGGACCCACAGCCTCAGAGAAGTGGGTAAATTATGGGAACCCACAGCCTCAGAGAAGTGGGTAAATTATGGGGACCCACAGCTTCAGAGAAGTGGGTAAATTATGGGGACCCACAGCCTCAGAGAAGTGGGTAAATTATGGGGACCCACAGCCTCAGAGAAGTGGGTAAATTATGGGGACCCACAGCCTCAGAGAAGTGGGTAAATTATGGGGACCCACAGCCTCAGAGAAGTGGGTAAATTAAGGGGTCCCACAGCCTCAGAGAAGTGAGTAAATTATGGGGACCCACAGCCTCAGAGAAGTGGGTAAATTATGGGGACCCACAGCCTCAGAGAAGTGAGTAAATTATGGGGACCCACAGCCTCAGAGAAGTGGGTAAATTGTGGGGACCCACAGCCTCGGAGAAGTGAGTAAATTATGAGGACTCACAGCCTCAGAGAAGTGTGTAAATTCTGGGGACCCACAGCCTCAGAGAAGTGGATAAATTATGGGGACTCACAGCCTCAGAGAAATGGGTAAATTATGGGGACTCACAGCCTCAGAAAAGTGAGTAAATTATGGGGACTCACAGCTTCAGAGAAATGGGTAAATTATGGGGTCTCACAGCCTCAGAGAAGTGAGTAAATTATGGGGACCCACAGCCTCAGAGAAGTGAGTAAATTATGGGGACTTACAGCCTCAGAGAAATGGGTAAATTATGGGGACCCTCAGCCTCAGAGAAGTGTGTAAATTATGGGGACCCACAGCCTCAGAGAAATGGGTAAATTATGGGGACTCACAGCCTCAGAGAAGTGGGTAAATTATGGGGACTCAGCCTCAAAGTGGGTAAATTATGGGGACCCACAGCCTCAGAGAAACGTGTAAATTATGGGGACCCACAGCCTCAGAGAAGTGGATAAATTATGGGGACCCACAGCCTCAGAGAAATGGGTAAATTATGGGAACCCACAGCCTCAGAGAAGTGAGTAAATTATGGGGACCCACAGCCTCAGAGAAGTAGGTAAATTATGGGGACCCACAGCCTCAGAGAAGTGGGTAAATTATGGGAACCCACAGCCTCAGAGAAGTGGGTAAATTATGGGGACCCACAGCTTCAGAGAAGTGGGTAAATTATGGGGACCCACAGCCTCAGAGAAGTGGGTAAATTATGGGGACCCACAGCCTCAGAGAAGTGGGTAAATTATGGGGACCCACAGCCTCAGAGAAGTGGGTAAATTATGGGGACCCACAGCCTCAGAGAAGTGGGTAAATTAAGGGGTCCCACAGCCTCAGAGAAGTGAGTAAATTATGGGGACCCACAGCCTCAGAGAAGTGGGTAAATTATGGGGACCCACAGCCTCAGAGAAGTGAGTAAATTATGGGGACCCACAGCCTCAGAGAAGTGGGTAAATTGTGGGGACCCACAGCCTCAGAGAAGTGAGTAAATTATGGGGACTCACAGCCTCAGAGAAGTGGGTAAATTATGGGGACCCACAGCCTCAGAGAAGTGAATAAATTATGGGGACCCACAGCCTCACAGAAGTGGATAAATTATGGGGACCCACAGCCTCAGAGAAGTGGGTAAATTATGGGGACCCACAGCCTCAGAGAAGTGGGTAAATTATGGGGACCCACAGCCTCAGAGAAGTGGGTAAATTATGGGGACCCACAGCCTCAGAGAAGTGGGTAAATTATGGGGACCCACAGCCTCAGAGAAGTGGATAAATTATGGGGACCCACAGCCTCAGAGAAGTGGGTAAATTATGGGGACCCACAGCCTCAGAGAAGTGGGTAAATTATGGGGACCCACAGCCTCAGAGAAGTGAGTAAATTATGGGGACCCACAGCCTCAGAAAAGTGGGTAAATTATGGGGACCCACAGCCTCAGAGAAGTGGGTAAATTATGGGGACCCACAGCCTCAGAGAAGTGGGTAAATTATGGGGTCCCACAGCCTCAGAGAAGTGAGTAAATTATGGGGACTCACAGCCTCAGAGAAGTGGGTAAATTATGGGGACCCACAGCCTCAGAGAAGTGAATAAATTATGGGGACCCACAGCCTCAGAGAAGTGGATAAATTATGGGGACCCACAGCCTCAGAGAAGTGGGTAAATTATGGGGACCCACAGCCTCAGAGAAGTGGGTAAATTATGGGGACCCACAGCCTCAGAGGAGTGGGTAAATTATGGGGACCCACAGCCTCAGAGAAGTGGGTAAATTATGGGGACCCACAGCCTCAGAGAAGTGAGTAAATTATGGGGACCCACAGCCTCAGAGAAGTGGGTAAATTATGAGTAAATTATGGGGACCCACAGACCCACAGCCTCAGAAAAGTGCGTAAATTATGGGGACCCACAGCCTCAGAGAAGTGGGTAAATTATGGGGACCCACAGCCTCAGAGAAGTGGGTAAATTATGGGGACCCACAGCCTCAGAAAAGTGGGTAAATTATGGGGACCCACAGCCTCAGAGAAGTGGGTAAATTATGGGGACCCACAGCCTCAGAGAAGAAGTAAATTATGGGGACCCACAGCCTAAAGTGGGTAAATTGTGGGGACCCACAGCATCAGAGAAGTGAGTAAATTATGGGGACTCACAGCCTCAGAGAAGTGGGTAAATTATGGGGACCCACAGCCTCAGAGAAGTGAATAAATTATGGGGACCCACAGCCTCAGAGAAGTGGATAAATTATGGGGACCCACAGCCTCAGAGAAGTGGGTAAATTATGGGGACCCACAGCCTCAGAGCAGTGAATAAATTATGGGGACCCACAGCCTCAGAGAAGTGGGTAAATTATGGGGACCCACAGCCTCAGAGAAGTGGGTAAATTATGGGGACCCACAGCCTCAGAGAAGTGAGTAAATTATGGGGACCCACAGCCTCAGAGAAGTGGGTAAATTATGGGGACCCACAGCCTCAGAGAAGTGAGTAAATTATGGGGACCCACAGCCTCAGAGAAGTGGGTAAATTATGGGGACCCACAGCCTCAGAGAAGTGAGTAAATTATGGGGACCCACAGCCTCAGAAAAGTGGGTAAATTATGGGGACCCACAGCCTCAGAGAAGTGGGTAAATTATGGGGACCCACAGCCTCAGAAAAGTGGGTAAATTATGGGGACCCACAGCCTCAGAGAAGTGGGTAAATTATGGGGACCCACAGCCTCAGAGAAGTGAGTAAATTATGGGGACCCACAGCCTCAGAAAAGTGGGTAAATTATGGGGACCCACAGCCTCAGAGAAGTGGGTAAATTATGGGGACCCACAGCCTCAGAGAAGTGGGTAAATTATGGGGTCCCACAGCCTCAGAGAAGTGAGTAAATTATGGGGACTCACAGCCTCAGAGAAGTGGGTAAATTATGGGGACCCACAGCCTCAGAGAAGTGAATAAATTATGGGGACCCACAGCCTCAGAGAAGTGGATAAATTATGGGGACCCACAGCCTCAGAGAAGTTGGTAAATTATGGGGACCCACAGCCTCAGAGAAGTGGGTAAATTATGGGGACCCACAGCCTCAGATGAGTGGGTAAATTATGGGGACCCACAGCCTCAGAGAAGTGGGTAAATTATGGGGACCCACAGCCTCAGAGAAGTGAGTAAATTATGGGGAC
>NC_091298.1:53936871-53951871 GCF_038502225.1 Cherax quadricarinatus
AACCTTTCTTCGTACGACAATCCCCGTAGCTCTGGGACTAGTCTTGTTGCAAACCTTTGCACTTTCTCTAATTTCTTGACGTGCTTGACTAGGTGTGGATTCCAAACTGGTGCTGCATACTCCAGTATGGGCCTGACGTAAATGGTATACAGTGTCTTGAACGACTCCTTATTGAGGTATCGGAACGCTATCCGTAGGTTTGCCAGGCGCCCGTATGCTGCAGCAGTTATCTGATTTATGTGCGCCTCAGGAGATATGCTCGGTGTTATACTCACCCCCAGATCTTTTTCCTTGAGTGAGGTTTGCAGTCTTTGGCCATCTAAATTATATTGTGTCTGCGGTCTTCTTTGCCCTTCCCCAATCTTCATGACTTTGCATTTGGCAGGGTTAAACTCAAGGAGCCAGTTTCTGGACCAGGCTTGTAGCCTGTCCAGGTCTCTTTGTAGTCCTGCCTGATCCTCATCCGATTTGATTCTTCTCATTAACTTCACATCATCTGCAAACAAGGACACTTCTGAGTCTATCCCTTCCGTTATGTCGTTCACATATACCAAGAACAGCACAGGTCCTAGGACTGACCCCTGTGGAACCCCGCTTGTCACAAGCGCCCACTCTGACACCTCGTCACGTACCATGACTCGTTGTTGCCTCCCTGTCAGGTATTCTCTGATCCATTGCAGTGCCTTTCCTGTTATGTGTGCCTGATCTTCTAGCTTTTTCAGTAACCTCTTGTGAGGAACTGTGTCGAAGGCCTTTTTGCAGTCCAAAAAAATGCAGTCGATCCATCCCTCTCTCTCTTGTCTTACTTCTGTCACCTTGTCATAAAACTCTAGTAGGTTTGTGACACAGGATTTTCCTTCCCTGAAACCATGCTGGTTGTCAATTATACACTTGTTTCTTTCCAGGTGCTCCACCACTCTCCTCCTGATTATCTTCTCCATGACCTTGCATACTATACACGTTAGTGATACAGGTCTGTAGTTTAGTGCCTCATGTCTGTCTCCCTTTTTAAAAATTGGGACTACATTTGCCATCTTCCATACCTCAGGGAGTTGCCCAGTTTCAAATGATGTGTTGAAGATCTTTGTTAATGGCACACACAATATCTCTGCTCCCTCTTTAAGGACCCACGGAGAGATGTTGTCTGGTCCCACCGCCTTTGAGGTGTCAAGTTCGCATAGCAGCTTCTTCACTTCCTCCTTGGTTATATGTACCTCATCCAGCACTTGCTGGTGTACCCCCCTGTTCTGATTTCCTGGAGTCCTACTGGTTTCCACTGTAAATACTTCTTTAAATCTCGTGTTGAGCTCCTGACATACCTCTCGGTCGTTTCTTGTGAATTCCCCATCACCCTTCCTCAGTCTGATTACCTGGTCCTTGACTGTTGTTTTCCTCCTGATGTGGCTGTACAACAGCTTCGGGTCAGTCTTGACTTTCGATGCTATGTCATTTTCATATTGTCGCTGAGCCTCCCTTCTTATCTGTGCATATTCATTTCTGGCTCTTCGGCTAATCTCTTTATTTTCCTGAGTTCTCTGTCTTCTGTACCTTTTCCATTCTCTAGTACACCTAGTTTTTGCCTCCCTACACCTTTGGGTGAACCAAGGACTCGTTCTGTTCTTCCCATTATTTCTGTTTCCCTTGGGAACAAACCTCTCCTCTGCCTCCTTGCATTTTGTTGCCACATAGTCCATCATTTCTTGTACTGGTTTTCCTGTCAGTTCCCTCTCCCACTGAATGTTTTGAAGGAAGTTCCTCATGCCTGAGTAGTTTCCCCTTTTGTAGTTTGGTTTTTCCCACCCTATTCCTGCTACTCTCTCCACTTGGAGCTCAACTATGTAGTCGAAGCACAGAACCACATGATCACTAGCTCCCAGGGGCCTTTCATACAAGATATCCTCGATGTCTGAACTACTCAAGGTGAATACAAGGTCCAGTCTTGCTGGTTCATCTTCTCCTCTCTCTCTGGTAGTGTCTCTAACATGTTGATGCATGAGGTTTTCCAGTACTACATCCATCATCTTGGCTCTCCATGTTTCGGAACCCCCATGGGGCTCCAGGTTTTCCCAGTCAATCTCCTTGTGATTGAAATCACCCATAACTAGTAACTTTGCTCCCCCCACATGTGCTCTCCTGGCCACCTCGGCTAGTGTGTCGACCATGGCTCTGTTGCTCTCATCGTATTCTTCTCTTGGTCTCCTGCAGTTCTGTGGTGGGTTGTACATTACTGCAATTATCACCTTATGTCCCTCAGACTGGATTGTTCCTACTAAGTAGTCCCTTTCACCCGTGCCATCCATTCCTTCCATTTTCTCAAAACCCCACTGGCTTTTAATGAGCAGTGCAACTCCTCCTCCCCCTCTCCTCCCTCTGTCTTTCCTGAGGATTTGATATCCGGGTGGAAAGATTGAATCTGTTATTATTCTGGTGAGTTTTGTTTCTGTGAGTGCTATTATGTCTGGGGATGTCTCCTTGATTCTTTCATGCCACTCCTCATACTTATTTGTTATTCCATCTGCATTTGTATACCATACCTTCAACTTCTTTTCTAAGACTGTGGTCTGGGAGGTGTATTGGGGTTGGGGAATTGGGAGACCTGATAAGGAACTATGGGTGGTTGCTGTGGGGGTGGAGTTTGTAATGTAGTGGGTGGGGGCATTGGATATGACATGGGTGTTTTGGTTTAGAGTGTTTGGCTGCACTGGGGTTGACCTGGTTGGGAGGCTTCTATAGGAAGCTGTGAGGGAGGTTGTATTTGATCTTCTTCCTGTGTCTGGGATCTCCTGTCTGTCTTCTCCATCCCCTCTCTTTCCTCCTTTCGCCTTTGTATCATCTCTCTCAGTTTCCGCCTTTCGTCTTGTGTTCTGTCGCGGTCGAGATACACCTTCCTGTATTCCGGCATGTCCCTTAATCGTGCTTTCTCCCACAGTATCCTGTTCCGAGTCGATTCTGCCTTGAAGGTCACTTTCACTGGCCGGGTTCTTTTTTTTACAAACCCCCCTATTCTCCGAAAATTTTCCAGCTGGGTCATGTCGTCTTCTCCGATTACTTTCATGATGCTTTCAATTGCTTTTTTTTCCCCTTGTTTTCTTGCTTCATATGTTTCCCCTTCAACTTCCTGTAGCCCATACACAAAGACTGACCTCACCCTTTCATTCTCCCACTGCATATCCCTGTGTATCCCCTCATTCAATTTGATTTCCTCCATTGCAGCTTTCCTTTCTTCAGTTTCACTAGCTACTGTACATGGGCTCAGTGGCCTGTCATTTTCCCTTCTCGGCTTTCCCTGGGCTCTGTTGTGGTCTTTTAGGGCCTCCACATATAGCTTAGCTCTTTCATTTACTACAGTCTCCACTGATAGAGCTTCTACATGCAGTTTTGCTCCTTCTGTCCCTACAGTCCCCTTATTTGTGGCTGAGGTAGCGGTCTCTGTTGTCAATCCCAAAATGTTATTTAGTTCTTTAGTCTGTTTCAGATTTTCCAGTTCCTCTTCTAAACTCTGTATCCTGGCCTCTGCTGCTTTGACTTTCACCTCCCACTTCCTGCTTTCCATGTCTATCCTCTCTTCCATTCTCATGCTAAGTTCTTCTAGTTTCTTTTCCCATTCTTGTTCCCTTTTTGTGAGCTCTGCTGCCCAATCTTCCTTTGCAGTTCCCTCCTCCTGTCCCTTGGGTTTTCTTGTTGCTCTCTGGCAACCCATTTTTTTTTATCCTGATTGCCTCAGAGTGGGAAACCTATGTAATTCTGTATGTTAGGTTAGTATTGTATATGTCAGAGTGTGGGGGGGAGGTAGAGGAGGAACTGTGGCTATATGGGAGAGTAGTGGGGAGGGGGAGTGGGAAGGAGAGTGAATCAAGTGGTAAGTGGGTGAGTGGGAGAGGGAGAGGTGGGGAGGGGGAGGGTGAAAGAGGGAGGGGAGGGATCAGGTGAAGGAGTGAGATGTCGGTGGGGGAGGGGGGGGAGTGTATGTGTGAGTCTGGCAATATGTGTGTGTGTGTGTGTGTGTGTGTGTGTGTATTGTGTGTGTGTTGTGTGTTGCGTGTGTGTGTTTGTGGGGGGGGTGTGGGGGGGTGTGGGTGAGTGTGTGGGTGGGTGTGTGGATGGGTGTGTGGGTGGGTGTGTGGGTGGGTGTGTGGGTGGGTGTGTGGGTGGGTGTGTGGGTGGGTGTGTGTGGGTGTGTGTGGGTGTGTGTGTGTGTGTGTGTGTGTGTGTGTGTGTGTGTGTGTGTGTGTGTGTGTGTGTGTGTGTGGGTGTGGTCGGTGTGTGTGGGTGTGTGTGGGGGGTGTGGGGGGGTGTGGGTGGGTGGGTGGGTGGGTGGGTGGGTGTGTGTGTGGGTGGGTGTGTGTGGTGGAGTGGGTGTGTGTGGTGTGTGTGGGTGGTGTGTGTGGGTGTGGGTGGTGTGGGTGTGTGGGGGGGGTGTGGGGGGGGTGGTGGGTGTGGTGGGTGGGTGGGTGGGTGGGTGGGTGTGTGTGGGTGTGTGTGGGTGGGTGTGTGGGGGGGGGTGTGGGGGTGTGTGTGGGTGTGTGGGTGTGTGGGTGTGTGGGTGTGCGTGCGCACACTAGGCTACGCTACTCTTTTGAAGATTATAAAAAAAAAATTTTCCCAATCAATTCCTTATTAATATGCACTAATATATACTATATAATATTAATTGCGTACACTTGTGTTTGTGTGTGTGTGTGTTTACTAGCTTGTTCTTTGAAAAAGAGGGGGGGGGGGTTACGTTAACACTATTTGTTATTGTTGTTGGTTCACCGGTACTCTCCCGGCCCAGATCTCCGCACACTACGCTACTTTACTTTTTGAAGATTATAGGATTATTTTTTCTCACTCAATTCCTTATTAATATATACTGTTTATTATAACAATAATTACGGGTGCACACGTGTGTTTGTATGTGCGTACTTGTTTACTAGCTTGTCCCTCAGAAAAACAGGGGGGGGGGGGTTCACTAGGCTACACAACTTCTGGAGTTTACCTGGCGATATTTAGATAATTTACTAACCACTATCTATCTCCTGGTACTGAAATAGGGAGAGAGAGATGGTATAGCATACAACCAGCAGGGCGAGACACTGAGACTTTAGACACTAACCAAAATTAACCACAAATAGGCAAGTGATGTCGTCTGCACAACAATGGAGGTTCCTGCTGGTCGGCTGATATCAACTCCTTCAATTTGTAACTCCTTCAGGAACTTTATCATACATTCAAGTTTTTATTTTCTTTTTCTTTTAAGACTTGGTATTCCCTCTTTTTTCTTTAGTACAGTATTATGGTCATAACAAGTCTGATGATGTTAGCTACCTTCACAACACCAACAGCTGGGGATTGACTAATTTTTTCTTACTTTCAGTATTTACTTAATCACTCTTTTATGACCTTATCACTACACTGCTGCTATAATCAACCAACATATGTATTTGTTAATATTTCAGATCACACCGTTAACCCAATTAACTGTTTGGATATTTTGTGTCAACACTGCGGCCAGTAGCCTGATCAGCTCCCTCACTCAAATTTCATTCAAATTTAAATTGTAAAATTCTTGATCCTATCACATTATTCGCACTCTTGGAAGCTATTACACTCTTGTAGGTATGTTCACTGATTCACTCACGTACGATGACCGCTAATAATATCTTAGGACAGCCACTAAAACGCTAAACCCTGGGAGCACTATTTAGCGATACTGCTTCACGTGTGTGTGTGTGTGTGTGTGTGTGTGTGTGTGTGTGTGTGTGTGTGTGTGTGTGTGTGTGTGTGTGTGTTTATGTGTGTGTGTGTGTGTGTGTATGTGTGTGTGTGTGTGTGTGTATGTGTGTACTCACCTATTTGTACTCACCTATTTGTGGTTGCAGGGGTCGAGACTCAGCTCCTGGCCCCGCCTCCTCACTGATCGCTACTAGGTCATCTCTCTCTCTCTGCTTCCTGAGCTTTATCATACCTCTTCTTAAAAGTATGTATGGTTCCTGCCTCCACTACTTCACTTGCTAGGCTATTCCACTTCCTGACAACTCTATGACTGAAGAAATACTTCCTAACGTCCCTGTGACTCGTCTGAGTCTTCAGCTTCCAGTTGTGACCCCTTGTCCCTGTGTCCCCTCTCTGGAACATCCTGACTCTGTCCACCTTGTCTATTCCCCGCAGTATTTTGTATGTCGTTATCATGTCTTCCCTAACCCTCCTGACCTCCAGTGTCGTCAGGTCCGATTTCCCTCAACCTTTCCTCGTACGACATTCCCCTGAGCTCTGGGACTAGCCTTGTTGCAAACCTTTGTACTTTCTCTAATTTCTTGACGTGCTTGACCAGGTGTGGGTTCCAAACTGGTGCTGCATACTCCAGTATGGGCCTAACATACACAGTGTACAGTGTCTTGAACGATTCCTTATTAAGGTATCGGAACGCTATTCTCAGGTTTGCCAGGCGCCCGTATGCTGCAGCAGTTACTTGGTTGATGTGTGCCTCCGGTGATGTGCTCGGTGTTATGGTCACCCCAAGGTCTTTATCCCTGGGTGAGGTCTGTAGTCTTTGTCCACCTAGCCTATACTCTGTCTGCGGTCTTCTTTGCCCCTCCCCAATCTTCATGACTTTGCATTTGGCTGGATTGAATTCGAGAAGCCAGTTACTGGACCACATGTCCAGCCTGCCCAGGTCTCTTTGCAGTCCTGCCTCATCCTCATCCGATTTAATTCTTCTCATCAACTTCACATCATCTGCGAACAAGGACACTTCGCAGTCTTTTCCTTCCGTGTATGTCGTTCACATATATAAAAAATAGCACTGGTCCTAGAACTGACCCCTGTGGGACCCCGCTCGTCACAGGTGCCCACTGTGATACCTCTTCACGTACCATGACTCGTTGCTGCCTCCCTGTCAGGTATTCCCTGATCCATTGCAGTGCCCTCCCTGTTACATGCGCCTGATCCTCCAGCTTCTGCACTAATCTCTTGTGGGGAACTGTGTCAAAGGCCTTCCTGCAGTCTAGGAAAACGCAATCTACCCACCCCTCTCTCTCGTGTTTTACTTCTGTTACCTTGTCATAAAACTCCAGGAGGTTTGTGATACACGATTTGCCTTCCATGAACCCATGCTGGTTTTCATTTATAATCTTGTTCCTTTCCAGGTGTTCGACCACTCTCCTCCTGATAATCTTCTCCATGACTTTGCACACAATACATGTCAGAGACACAGATCTGTAGTTTAGCGCCTCGTTTCTGTTTACTTTCTTAAATATGGGGACTACATTAGCTGTCTTCCATTTCTCAGGTAGTTGCCCAGTTTCAAGGGATGTGTTGAAGATTGTGGTTAGAGACACGCACAGCATCTCTGCCCCTTCTCTAAGGACCCATGGGGAGATGTTGTTCGGTCCCATCGCCTTTGAGGTGTCAAGGTCACTTAGGAGCTTCTTCACCTCCTTCTCGCTTGTTCGTATGTCATTCAACACTTGTTGGTATGTTCCCACTTGATGTTCCCTTCTGTGCTGTCTTCCCACAGCCCTTCCTGTCTCTACTGTAAAAACTTCCTTAAATCTCCTGTTCAGCTCCTCACATACCTCCTGATCATTACTTGTGAGTTCTCCACCTTCTGTCCTTAATCTGATCACCTGGTCTTTGACTGTTGTCTTCCTCCGGATGTGGCTATACAACAGTTTCGGGTCAGTCTTGATTCTCGATGCTATGTCATTTTCATACTGTCGCTGGGCCTCCCTCCTTACCTGTGCATACTCATTCCTGGCTCTGCGACTGATCTCCCTATTTTCGTGTGTTCTCTGCCTTCTGTACTTTTTCCATTCTCTATTTCACTTTGTTTTTGCCTCCTTACACCATCGGGTAAACCAGGGGCTCATTCTGGTCTTCCCAGTGTTACTGTTGCCCTTGGGAATGAACCTTTCCACTGCCTCCTTGCATTTTGTTGTTACATATTCCATCATTTCATTTACTGGTTTTCCTGCCAGTTCTCTGTCCCACTGGACCTCCCGCAGGAAGTTCTTCAACCCTATGTAGTCCCCTCTTTTATAGTCAGGCTTTTCCCATTCAACTCCTGTTATTCTCTCCACTTGCAGCTCTACTATGTATTCAAAGCACAGAACCACGTGGTCGCTAGCTCCTAGGGGACTCTCATACTTGATGTCCTCAATGTCTGAGCTGCCCAGGGTGAACATAAGGTCCAATCTTGCTGGTTCATCCTCCCCTCTCACTCTGGTAGTGTCCTTAACATGTTGGTGCATGAGGTTTTCCAGCACCACGTCCAACATCCTGGCTCTCCATGTTTCGGGACCCCCATGTGGCTCCAGGTTTTCCCAGTCAATCTCCCTGTGGTTGAAATCCCCCATAACCAGCAACTTTGCTCTGCTGGAGTGAGCTCTTCTTGCCACCTCAGCAAGTGTGTCCACCATTGCTCTGTTGCTCTCTTCATATTCCTATCTTGGCCTCCTGTAGTTCTGTGGTGGATTATACATCACTGCAATGGCCACTTTGTGTTCCCCAGACTGAAGTGTACCTGCTATGTAGTCTCTTTCTCCCGTCTCATCTATGCCTTCCATTTTCTCGAATTTCCATCTGTTTTTTATGAGCAGAGCAACCCCACCTCCCCCTCTGCCCCTTCTATCTTTCCTCATGATCTGGTATCCTGGTGGGAAGATTGCATCTGTTATTGTCTCCGTGAGTTTTGTTTCTGTAACTGCTATGATGTCTGGGGACTTCTCATTGATTTTTTCTTGCCATTCCTCATGTTTATTCGTTAATCCATCTGCATTTGTGTACCAAACCTTCAACTTCTGTTCTAATACTGTAACTGTGGTGCGGGGGGTGGGAATAGAGGGATCGGTGTGTGATGGTTGGTTTGGATTGTTCAGTTGCCTTAGGGGTGTCGTGGCTGGAGTCCTTCTGCAGGTGTTTCTGGGGGGGTGTGCTTGTCCTTCCATTTGATCCTGGGTTATTCTGCTTTCCTTTTTCATTTCCTCCCATTTCTCCTTTCGTTTTTGAACTCTCTCTTTCATCGTCTTCCTTTCGTCCTGTGTTCTGTCTCGATCGAGGTACACACTCCGGAACTCCTGCTTGCCTCTCAGCCGTGCTTTCTCCTGCAGGATCATGGTTCGGGTTGATTCTGCCTTGAAAATTACTTTGAGAGGCCGATTCCTTTTCTTTGTGAACCACCCGATTCTCCGAAAATTTGCCACCTGGGTCATGTCCCCCTCGCCTATCACCTTCATGATGTCTTCAATTGCTTTTTTCTCCTCCTGCTTTCTTTCATCATAAGTTTCCCCTTTAGCTTCGTCTAGCCCATAGACAAACACGGATCTCTCCCTTTCCACCCACACTGTGACTCCCATTGCATCCTCTGATGTGTTTTAGTTCTTTCCCATGGAGTGTTCCTTCCTTCAGTCCCTTCCCTAGTTATGGCCCCTATGCTTCTTGGTTTGTTCTTCCTGCTCACCTGTTCCTGGCCCCCACAGGTATCTGGTATGGTCCCTTCACATGTCCTAGTTCCTTCAATGTCTTCCAACCTCTCATTCTGTCCTAGTGTGCTCCCTGTCTTTGTTTTGGCCCCATGTGGGTTTGATAGGACCTCTGCATACAGTTTAGTTTCCATGCTCCCTTCAGAGCTGTTGTCTGTGTCTGATGTAGCCATTGCCGATGCTACTTCTGTAATATCTTTGTCTCTATGCTGTTTCAGATGTCTCAGCTCCACTTCTAATCTCTCTATCTTGATTTCTGCTGCTGTGGCCTGTTGCTTCCACCTTCTGCATTCTGCTGCTAACCTCTCTTCCATCTTCCTTTCCAGCTCATCTAGTCTCCTTCCCCAGTCTTCCTCCCTTTTTTTGAGCTCTGCCTCCCATTCCTCCCTCCCAGATTCGTCCTTGGAGCCCCTTGTCCTCATCCTGGTTCTAGGTTCCCCCGTTGCTCCACAGAAGGGGGGGACGGGTGGTTAGGGGGAGGGGAATAGGTGGTTAGGAGGAGAGGGGATGGATGGTTATGGGGAGGGGGAGGATGGTTATTGGAGGGGTAGAGATAGTTGGGGAGGGGGTTAGATGGTTTGGGGGAGGGGTAGGTGGCTAGGGTTAGGTGGTTAGGGAAGGGGGAGAGGTGATTAGGGGGAGGGGGGAGTACATGTTTGAGAGAGAGAGGGGAGGGATGGTTATGGGGGAGGGGGAAGATGGTTATTGGAGGGAGGGAGGTAGTTGGGGGTTAGATGTTTTGAGGAGAGGTTAGGTGGTTTGGGGGAGGGGTAGGTGGCTAAGGTGAGGTGGTTAGGGAAGGGGGAGAGGTGGTTAGGGGAGGGGGGTACATGTTTGTGTCAAGTGTTTGTGTCAAGTGGTGGTGGGTGTGTGTATGTGTGTGTGTGTGTGTGTGTGTGTGTACTCACCTATTTGTACTCACCTATTTGTGGTTGCAGGGGTCGAGTCCTAGCTCCTGGCCCCGCCTGTATGTGTATGTGTGCATGTGTGTGTGTGTGTGTGTGTGTGTGTGTGTGTGTGTGTGTGTGTGTGTGCATGTATGTGTGTGAGTGTGTGTGTGTGTGTGTGTGTGTGTATTCGCCTAGTTAGTTACCATATTGTCCTAGTGCAGGTGTGTGTATGTGTGTATATGTGTGTGTTTGTGTGTATGGGGGAGGTGTGAGGGGGAGATACTGCTAACACATACCAGTAATTCTGGGTTATAAAAAGCGAACTTGCTACTAGGGTCTAGAGCTTCTATGAGTGTCTACCCTTGTGTGTGTGTGCTTGTGTGTGAGGGAGGGATGGTTAGGGAGGGGGGTAGGTGGTGAGGTTGAAAGATCCGTCGTGTAGGCACAAATTTAGTCTCATTTATCTTTCCCAATTATGCTACTCTCTCCACTTATTGCCCTTTCTGGATTTACGTATTAATTGTTGCTGGTTATTATCATATTCCTTGTTCACATTGAGAGAGGACTTCCTAGCTTCCTAAGTATTCTTACTGCCCTACCCCTGTGTGCGTGTGTGTGTGTGTGTGTGAGTGTATGTGTGTGTGTGTGTGAGTGTATGTGTGTGTGTGGGAGGTGTCTTGTGCAGTGTAATGACTGGCCACAACTTCATGTGACCTGACCACAACCCTTCTGGGACTTGACCCTCACACCGTCTTACAATGTTGCCCTTAAAAGCTTGTCCCGCCACCTATCTTAGTAAGTTACTTGCCTTGTGTGTGTGTGTGTCTGGATTTAAGTATCAATTATTGCTGGTTATTATCCTGTTCCATGTTCACATTGGGAGAGGACTTCCTAGCTTCCAAAGTATTCTTACTGCTAATAACTACTGGAATTAATACTACTCTACTCCTCGCTAGACTCTACCTTCTCACACTCGTCAACACTATATTCACTATGTCTATGCTATTTCTATTCTAATTCTGGTAATAGCTTGCAGGAGTGAGTGACCAGTATCAAACAGTATGCAAGGCCAGCCAGGGCCTTCAACATGCAAACCAAAAATAGGCGAATGAAACTTGCGCTCAATGGTGCGGTGACAAGTTGCCAGCTGCTGATGACGAAGTTGTCGTACGTAGGCCTTAAATCCCTATTTTGGAGATCCTTCACCCGTGATGTTTATAACCATATATTCTCATACATCCCGCTTCCTCACGCGATTTCACTCTTCACTGATGATAGTATACACTTCACATTATATACACTTCACTTTATATGTATAATGGCACACAACTTGTCGTGACGTCACTTCTTCAGGCCTACCGCTGCCAATGTGGCAATAGCCCCAACGGTTTGCGCTTTGAAATATTTTGATTTCAGCTTTCCTCTCACTTTTTTTAACTAATAACTTTAATTATCACTCGTAGTATTGTGTGTGTGTGTGTACTCACCTATTTGTACTCACCTATTTTTGGTTGCAGGGGTCGATTCACAGCTCCTGGCCCTGCCTCATCGCTGATTGTTACTAGGTCCTCTCTCTCCCTGCCCCATGAGCTCTATCATACCTCGCCTTAAAACTATGTATGGTTCCCGCCTCCACTACGTCACTTTCTAGGCTATTCCACGGCCTGACTACTCTATGACTGAAGAAATACTTCCTAACATCCCTTTGATTCATCTGAGTCTTCAACTTCCAATTGTGACCTCTTGTGTCTCTGTCCCTTCTCTGGAACATCCCGTCTTTGTCCACCTTGTCTATTCCGTGCAGTATTTTATATGTCGTTATCATGTCTCCCCTGACCCTCCTGTCCTCCAGTGTCGTCAGACCGATTTCCCTCAACCTTTCTTCGTAGGACAATCCCCGTAGCTCTGGGACTAGTCTTGTTGCAAACCTTTGCACTTTCTCTAATTTCTTGACGTGCTTGACTAGGTGTGGATTCCAAACTGGTGCTGCATACTCCAGTATGGGCCTGACGTAAATGGTATACAGAGTCTTAAACGAATCCTTACTGAGGTATCGGAACGCTATCCGTAGGTTTGCCAGGCGCCCGTATGCTGCAGCAGTTATCTGATTGATGTGCGCCTCAGGAGATATGCTCGGTGTTATACTCACCCCCAGATCTTTTTCCTTGAGTGAGGTTTGCAGTCTTTGGCCATCTAAACTATACTGTGTCTGCGGTCTTCTTTGCCCTTCCCCAATCTTCATGACTTTGCATTTGGCAGGGTTAAATTCAAGGAGCCAGTTGCTGGACCAGGCTTGTAGCCTGTCCAGGTCTCTTTGTAGTCCTGCCTGATCCTCATCCGATTTGATTCTTCTCATTAACTTCGCATCATCTGCAAACAAGGACACTTCTGAGTCTATCCCTTCCGTTAAGTCATTCACATATACCAAGAACAGCACAGGTCCTAGGACTGACCCCTGTGGAACCCCGCTTGTCACAGGCGCCCACTCTGACACCTCGTCGCGTACCATGACTCGTTGTTGCCTCCCTGTCAGATATTCTCTGATCCATTGCAGTGCCTTTCCTGTTATGTGTACCTGATCCTCTAGCTTTTGCAGTAACCTCTTGTGAAGAACTGTGTCGAAGGTCTTCTTGCAGTCCAAAAATATGCAGTCGATCCACCCCTCTCTCTCTTGTCTTACTTCTGTCACCTTGTCATAAAACTCTAGTAGGTTTGTAACACAGGAATTTCCTTCCCTGAAACCGTGCTGGTTGTCAATTATACACTTGTTTCTTTCCAGGTGCATCACCACTCTCCTCGTGATGATCTTCTCCATGACCTTGCATACTATACACGTTAGTGATACAGGTCTGTAGTTTAGTGCCTCATGTCTGTCTCCCTTTTTAAAAATTGGGACTACATTTGCCATTTTCCATACCTCAGGGAGTTGCCCAGTTTCAAATGATGTGTTGAAGATATTTGTTAATGGCTCACACAATATCTCTGCTCCCTCTTTAAGGACCCATGGAGAGATGTTGTCTGGTCCCACCGCCTTTGAGGTGTCAAGTTCGCATAGCAACTTCTTCACCTCCTCCTTGGTTATATGTACCTCATCCAGCACTTGCTGGTGTGCCCCCCTGTTCTGATTACCTGGAGTCCTACTGGTTTCCACTGTAAATACCTCTTTAAATCTTGTGTAGAGCTCCTGACATACCTCTTGGTCGTTTCTTGTGAATTCCCCATCACCCTTCCTCAGTCTGATTACCTGGTCCTTGACTGTTGTTTTCCTCCTGATGTGGCTGTACAACAGCTTCGGGTCAGTCTTTACTTTTGATGCTATGTCATTTTCATATTGTCTCTGAGCCTCCCTTCTTATTTGTGCATATTCGTTTCTGGCTCTTCTGCTGATTTCTTTATTTTTCTGAGTTCTCTGTCTTCTGTACCTTTTCCATTCTCTAGTACACCTAGTTTTTGCCTCCCTACACCTTTGGGTGAACCAAGGACTCGTTCTGTTCTTCCCATTATTTCTGTTTCCCTTGGGAACAAACCTCTCCTCTGCCTCCTTGCATTTTGTTGCTACATAGTCCATCATTTCTTGTACTGGTTTTCCTGTCAGTTCCCTCTCCCACTGAATGTCTTGAAGGAAGTTTCTCATGCCTGAGTAGTTCCCCCTTTTGTAGTTTGGTTTTTCCCAGCCTATTCCTGCTACTCTCTCCACTTGGAGCTCAACTATGTAGTCGAAGCACAGAACCACATGATCATTAGCTCCCAGGGGCCTTTCATACATGATACCCTCGATGTCCGAACTACTCATGGTGAATACAAGGTCCAGCCTTGCTGGTTCATCCTCTCCTCTCTCTCTGGTAGTGTCTCTAACATGGTGATGCATGAGGTTTTCCAGTACCACATCCATCATCTTGGCTCTCCATGTTTTGGGACCCCCCATGGGGCTCCAGGTTTTCCCAGTCAATCTCCTTGTGATTGAAATCACCCATAACTAGTAACTTTGCCCCCCCCATGTGTGCTCTCCTGGCCACCTCGGCTAGTGTGTTGATCATTGCTCTGTTGCTCTCATCGTATTCTTCTCTTGGCCTCCTGCAGTTCTGTGGTGGGTTGTACATTACTGCAATTATCACCTTATGTCCCTCAGACTGGATTGTTCCTACTAAGTAGTCCCTTTTGCCTGTGCCATCCATTCCTTCCATTTTCTCAAAACCCCACTGGTTTTTAATGAGCAGTGCAACTCCTCCTCCCCCTCTCCTCCCTCTGTCTTCCCTGAGGATTTGGTATCCGGATGGAAAGATTGAATCTGTTATTATTCTGGTGAGTTTTGTTTCTGTGAGTGCTATTATGTCTGGGGATGTCTCTTTGATTCTTTTGTGCCACTCCTCATACTTGTTTGTTATTCCATCTGCATTTGTAAACCACACCTTCAACTTCTTTTCTAAAACTGTGGTCTGGGAGGTGTATTGGGGTTGGGGAAGTGGGAGACCTGATAAGGAACTATGGGTGGTTGCTGTGGGGGTGGAGTTTGTAATGCAGTGGGTGGGGGCATTGGATGTGGCATGGGTGTTTTGATTTAGAGTGTTTGGTTGCACTGGGGTTGACCTGGTTGGGAGGCTTCTATAGGAAGTTGTGAGGGAGGCTGTATTTGATCTTCTTCCTGGGTC
>NC_091298.1:53956871-54056871 GCF_038502225.1 Cherax quadricarinatus
TGTGTCTTACTCATGTCAAGAACTATATTCATGTATTGAACAATAATAATAATAATAATAATAATAATAATAATAATAATAATAATAATAATAATAGCAATAATAATAATAATAATAATAATAATAATAATAATAATAATAATAATAATAATAATAATAATAATAATAAAAGGCTCAAGATTTCTATACGGGATTTATATAAAAATCAATTAGTGTTGAAGCCATGGTGGTGGTCACAGTATATTACATCCCGGGTTAGCGGCAGTTTTGGTCCGGCTCAAACTAACAGTCCTGAACAAGCATCGAATTCAACTGGCAACAATTCAGGGTTTAAATGACGTGAGCAACTAACCAATTGAACCATAAAAGTTAATTTCACGACAAAAACATTGCCGATAGAAAACACACACACACAAACTGTGGTTTATGGCGTGCAATAAGCACATAAAAAATATTTTGGGAGGTTTTTCATGCTGTTTTTTTTTTAAATATTACTCAAACGTACATTCCTAAAACATTCGACCCTTACGGGTTTATCGCTTGGTTATGATAATAATAATAATGAAAGAACATCTGTAAAAAAGAAGGTGCCATTGTAAAAGACTTGAAAAAGCGTCATCAATCATTTACAAAACGCAATAAGCCTTTCCAAACCATGATAAACCACTACGAAGCGTGATAAACCATTCACAAAGCGTGATAAAGCAATTGCTAAGCGTGATAAACCAATTACAAACCGTGATAAACCTTTACTAACGTGATAAACCATTGATAAAGCTTTCTAATACATTTAAACAACCTCGTCGTCCTTCTCTGTATGTATTTTCCAGAGTATTAATATCCGTCCTGTAATACGGAGACCAGAAGTGACCAGCGTAATCTAAATGATGTCTAATATTTTTTTTTAATATCATGTTAAGCGCTAAACCCATGTGGGTCATTCAGAGCAAGGCGTGGTGGAAGCTTGATCCTCCGTCTGCAGAGACACGCGCTTTGTATCTCTAACTCGCCCAGTTGTCATGTCTAACCAAAATAAAGTGGTAGTGTAGCCTTGGGATTTTTATTGTTCATTCTTTTTGTTATGGAGCCAAGAATTCCATTAGCTTTATTGCCAACACTTCTGCACTCCCGTCTTAAATTTCTGCTAAGCAGAATTCTTATATTTGAAGATAAAAGGTATAAAATAGCGATACGATGGAAAAATAAACACAGATGCAGTATGTCATCCTTTTATTGACAACGTTTCGCCCACATAGTGGACTTTATCAAGTCACAAACAGATCTATCTGAACAGAGAGTACATGAGTATACATAGGGAATATAGTGACTTGAAGAGTCAGGTGAATGTTGATACGGTTGAATCTCAGAAGGAACTGCACCAATTCCGTGCAGGGACATGAACATTTCAGCCCAGGCACTTTAGGTTAGTTGAAAGAGTATCTGATATTGTGCCTAGAACAGTGTCGAACAGACACAGTAATGAATAAAATAACACATGCCATACACTTAGCACGTTTTTATTGGATACATTTCGGTCCTGGGACCTTGGTGAATAAGACAAGTGTGCAACACTTAGGTAACTTTAAAGATGTGTGTGCCCAAAGCCCAGTTTCTCTTTGCGGTATACTACCATCCCTGGGATGCCACCCACAACAGTCAACTAACACCCAGGTACCTACTTACTGCTAGGTGAACAGAGACAGCAAGTGAGACATCCCGTGGTTCGATTACCCTTACCGGTAATCGAACCAGGGGCCTTCAGTATGTGAGCTGAAGGCGCTACCAATTGAGTTACGGGATGCCTAATAAAATGGTGTACATGATAGGTATACAATACCGACAAGATGAAGAATTAGACACATGTGCAACATCTGGGTATCTTTATTTGTAGACGTATCGCCATCCATTGGCTTTATCAATACAAATTCAAGGACATAATAAAAAGGCACCAATATCAGATAGATAAACTATCTTTACTTAAGTGATGTGTTCCAGTAATTATCTATTTGTAGGCACAAGTTCAGTTATGCTGGAGGTATTGTGTATGTGTGTCTGTTAAAGTTTATAAAGTAGCGTACACTCAGGATTGATCTTCACTCTTCCACTGTTAAAGTTTATAAAGTAGCGTACACTCAGGATTGATCTTCACTCTTCCACTGTTAAAGTTTATAAAGTAGCCTACACTCAGGATTGATCTTCACTCTTCCACTGTTAAAGTTTATAAAGTAGCCTACACTCAGGATTGATCTTCACTCTTCCACTGTTAAAGTTTATAAAGTAGCGTACACTCAGGATTGATCTTCACTCTTCCACTGTTAAAGTTTATAAAGTAGCGTACACTCAGGATTGATCTTCACTCTTCCACTGTTAAAGTTTATAAAGTAGCTTACACTCAGGATTGATCTTCACTCTTCCACTGTTAAAGTTTATAAAGTAGCTTACACTCAGGATTGATCTTCACTCTTCCACTGTTAACCACCGCAACATACTTCAGTATACGTGTTTCAGAAGACAGATGTTGGCTCGCCTCTTTATTACGCTGCGTTAAAACAAAAACAATTTCCCCGAGTATGTTGAAAATGGTATAAAATACAGACAAGTTGATGATTAAGACACATGTGCAGCAGTCAGGTATCTTTATTGTTGAAACGTTTCGCCGACACAGTAGACTTCTTCAGTCGGATACAGAGGCAGCAGGTGTAGCAGCGAAGTAAAGATGATGTAATCAGTCTATCAACCTTGGGGACTGACCACCTACATGGTTGATGGACTGATTACATCATCTTCGCTGTTACACCTGTTGTCTCTGTATTTGACTGAAGAAGCCTACTGTATAGACGAAACGTTTCAACAATATACCCATTGGTTGCACATGTCTCTTACTCAGCAATTTTCCTGCGATACATTTCCATGGAACTTTATTTTTTTTTCTTTTTAGATGAAGGCGCTGCAGCATTTATCTTCCTCGCGATATCTTGCGCGGTTTTTGGATGTCTTTTGAGCCAGCCGAGAAGAAAATGCTCCTTCGCACATACCCAGAGTGCTTTAAGAGTAAGCTAATGCACCTTGGGATCTTGCTTGCATACTGAAGCAAAAATCATAATTCAGCTGCGCTGGATCCACACACTCTTGCAGGAACCCTCTCATTTATCACACGGACATCGTACTAACTTTTAAAAACATTTCCAGAACCACAACTTCTTGATACAACGTAAAATTGCTTCAGAATTTCATCTAAAGGTTGTTCTTATAAATTGGACGACACAGGCTTCAACTCAGGGCCAGACGTCCACTTTGTCGTCCAGGGGCATAAGATTTCTTTTCTCTCAGGCGCTGGTAGAGCTTCGCTGCGATAAGAGTCGTCCAGAGTGGTCCGGAACTTTGGTGATAAGGCTCATACTGCCCCTGGATCATCGCAACCCTTCAGCCCAACTACAATAATAAAACTCGGGTAAATAGCATTGGCTCGATACGGCGTAATATGTCAGTGGCTCTGTAAACCCCCAACAAAAAGAGTAGACATTATACTTTTTTTTCACGAATCATTTTTTACATACTAAGAGCTGTTATCTTACCTCAGCTCATTTCAAAACCCAGTCCCGAGGTATACTGTTACCCCCAGGATGCGACCCACACCAGTGGGCTAACACCCAAGCACCTGTTTGTTGCTAGGTGAACAGGAGCAGCAGGTGTAAGAAAACATGCCCAGTGTTTTCACCCGTACTGGGGATCGAACCACGGACACTCAGTGTGTGAGCTGAGTGCGCTACCAACCGAGCTACGGGACACTTGCAAAGGGTGTGGAGAAATTTTCTCCAGGAGGGGAGTATCAGCCCCCTTCAGCCCCTTCAGCCCCTTTCAGCCCTGAGGGGCCAAGCCCTCTCAGAAGGGGCGAGTATCTTGTTTACTGCTAGAGTGAGTAATTGATCACAGATGCCGTATGCGTGGTCAAATGACCTCTGCTCCTATCGGGAGGATTTGAAATCCTTATACAGAGAAGCTAACAAGGAGATGAAAGAAGCAAACATGCCTCTAAGGATGTGGAATACAAATTCAAAGCAATTAAGGGAACTTATCAAAGAAGATTTCCCTGAAACTGAAATTCCTGATTGCAACAATATGCTGGGACTTAATTGGAACACACAGGAAGATACTCTGAGTCTCAAAAAGATAAACAATAAATCATGCAGTACACTCACTAAACGTAGTTTACTGTCAGAGGTATCACAATGTTTTGATCCTCTAGGACTCGTCTCACCAATTACCATAAAGGGTAAAATGCTTATGCAAGATGCATGGAAACTCAAAATTGGATGGGATGAGAACTTGCCTCTAGAAATGAGTCAAGCATGGGATGAAATATCCAAGGAGTTTAAACAACTTCATCAAATTAAATTTCCCAGACAAATAGGTCAAGAGGGAAACAAGTACACATTACATGTGTTCTGTGATGCGTCAACCAGAGGTTATGACGCTGTAGCTTACATGAGTAATGCTGAAGGAAGTACACTAATTACTTCAGTACAGTACCACAATTGGAACTGACAGCACTCTATGTAGGTACAAAATTAGCTGTCTATCTCAACAAAGTACTTGATCATCTCACTATTGAGAAAACCGTGATCTGGAGTGATAATGAGGCAGTTCTCCAGTGGTTAAGAAATAATAAGAGTAAGCTGGTCTATGTACAGAACAGAGTAGCAGAAATAAAAGAGATGCAGAGAGATTATCTCTTTCTCCACGTCTCTACCCAAGAGAATCCAGCTGACATGTTGTCACGTGGTGTCCCACTCAAGAAATTTGTGGATAATAAATTATGGCTCCACGGACCGAACTGGCTCTCTGATGAAAATAACTGGCCTCAGCAAAAAGCTCACATTATGCCAGAAGAAACAGTCTGCTTGAACACAGCAGAAATAAGTTGTGTAAATACTGCAGACACAACAGATATAGTCATTGATGGATCTAAATACTCATCTTTGGGTAAACTCTTAAGAGTTACAGCTCTTGTCTTTAAATTCATTAAAGGAATAAAACCTGATTATGAATATCTTGAACCCATTAAATACTGGGTGAAACTAATACAGAAAGATGTTTTCTCTACAGAATATAAATTTCTAGAAACACAAGATAAATCCCCAAAGAAACCTGTCATGATTAATTCTTTAGGACTTTATCTCGACTCAGAAAAGATTATAAGATGTCGAGGAAGAATTCATAATTCTTCACTACCTAAAGAAGCCATACATCCAATATTGATCCCCAAGAATCATTGGCTAACAAAACTGATTGTGCAAAACGCCCACAGTAACGTGTTACATGGTGGGGTAGCTGACACACTTTGTCATATACGACAATCCTACTGGATACCTCAAGGTCGACAAAGTGTGAAAAAACAAACAAAGGACTGTATTACTTGTCGTCACTACGATATGCGAGTATGTCAGTATCCAGGTCCACCTCCATATCCCTCTGAAAGAGTTTGTCATATCACTCCATTTGAGGTGACAGGTGTAGATTACACTGGACCAATAATTTTAACAAAAACAGTTGACAAAGTTCCCATCAAGGTGTACATCTGTTTGTTCACTTGTACTGCGACTAGAGCAGTACATCTAGAAGTAGCCACTGACATGTCTGCTGAAACCTTTATCAAATTATTCAGAAGGTTTACAGCCAGAAGGGCATGTCCCAGACTGATGATTTCAGACAATGCAACGAACTTTGTTGCTGGTGCTGCTTATATAAGCAAGATCTTTGATCAACCAGAGGTACAACAGATGCTGAATCAACGCAGTTGTCGTTGGAGATACATTCCTCCTAAATCTCCATGGCACGGCGGATTTTATGAAAGAATGATCGGCATTGTAAAACGTTGTTTAAGGAAGACTCTTCATCGTCAAAGAATCGACTTAGAAGAATTCCGTACAGTTGTGACTGAAATAGAAAATAGAGTCAACAACAGACCTCTAACTTATGTTACCGATGATCTGGACAATTTAGAAGTGTTAAGTCCATCTCATTTACTCCATGGCAGAAGGCTCGAACCTGTTCCTCCCATGAATGATAAAGAAATCATAGAGGATCCTACTTATTTCGAACCTGAGCAACTCAGACGTAAATTCAAACACCTTAATAAAGTGATTGAACATTGGGAGAAAATTTGGCGAGAAGACTATCTCACCTCATTGAGAGAACACTTCTATGGAGCTGGTGTTCCTGAAAATCATAAGTCCTTAAGACCTGGTGACATAGTGATTATCGACAATGATGGTCCGAGGTCCCAATGGCCACTTGGAAAAATTGTGACCATATATCCTGATGCAAATGGAATCATCAGGACAGCTGATGTTTTGAGCAAAGGTGTAGTGAATAAGCGGACAATAAATAAACTAGTGCCGTTAGAATTACACAGTGTTGAAAACAAAATTAGTGATTCTCCAGAAACCACACAGACTAAAGCTGTTCAGAAAAGACAAGCAGCAGTGGTGGCGAGTGAGAAAATTAAATTAATGTTAAGTGATGAATAGTTCACCTGCAGCGAACCTCCGTCACCCCCCAGTGTGGAGAAATTTTCTCCAGGAGGGGAGTATCAGCCCCCTTCAGCCCCCTTCAGCCCCCTTCAGCCCCTTTCAGCCCTGAGGGGCCAAGCCCTCTCAGAAGGGGCGAGTATCTTGTTTACTGCTAGAGTGAGTAATTGATCACAGATGCCGTATGCATGGTCAAATGACCTCTGCTCCTTGCAGTCCAGTGTTGCAAAGTTTATTTTTATAAGAGACAGTGCATCTCTTACTTTAGCAGGACAATTAAGGAAAATCCTGCTCCCACTTTATTACCATAGTAAAGATAATGGACATTGTTGTCTATGTTTAAGAGAGCAAGAATCAAACATTCTGCTTTGCTTCATCGAGGAAGTGGCAAGGAAGCAAGGAGTACTAGGTCAGCTTTTTTTTTGTGCTGGGGGCAGTGACGGCATGGAGCGCTGTGGCGTCTTGCAGATTACTTTTGACTCTAGCGAGTGACACTGACGCCAGGATAACCAACAAAGAACACTGATCTGTGCGTTAGTGTGGACAAAGTGTCTCACAAAACACGATAAACACTTACAGAGAAGTGTGATCAACTTCTTAGTGATATTGTGTGAACAATTATTGATGAACAGTGTAACAACGAGTGTTGTGATCCAACAGAGTGTAGTGCGACATTCTTCAAAGAACACTATTCTTCAATCAACTCAACGGATATCAGGGCGTAATTACGGGTCAGATACATATACCCAGGTAAGTGTTCTAACTCGTGATGTACTACTATTGACTGCGCAGTTGAGTATAAAATCGTGAATTAGTCACTTATCATAAACCCCGGTGATATGAGGACCATTGAGTCCACACAAGTAGGTATTTTGTCAGCCATCAGTGAATGAAATATGCTGACATAACACCCCCTAGGGGTAATTTATAATCTTACAAATTATATTTCTTGACAGCCCATGTTGAGATGGTTTTGACAGCTTCTAGACCTCGTCTGCAGGGGCGGCTGTGCAGGCGATGAGTTGTCCTTTTAAGTTAAGTATAAGTCTTTAAACTTAACTGGTAATGCCATTTCTCAACAAAGGGTAAGGATGTATTCCAAGCACATGAACCTACCATAACACTTGAACATCACGAGACAGTGGGAGATTTTCAGAGGCGTTATATGACTTCACAGATTCTAAGTGAATGCAGTCCTAGGACCGAAACGTCTCCAGTCAAGGCGTCATAACGAAAGCGAATACATTCGTATCCATTTCTTTCAAGTTGTTGGCGATCATTTACCTTCTTACCAGGGAATATAGGGTGCTAGAGGCTCGGTACTTCATCTTTTAATCGATATGTAAATACGCTACCCAATTGTGTTCACCACTTATGTAAGAATGACAACAGTGTTCTAGTTGAGAGGAAACAAGAACGTTGAGACATAGCACTAGCTGATTAACGTTAAATAGTAAGGAACACAGGCTATAAGATAATCCACAGTAACAGACCTCATCACACAACACACATGGCTATGTTCAAAGTTACTGTCAGCAGTTAAGTAACTTGCAAATGAGGAAGCGGAACGGCCCCTCGTGAATCCATGCTGAGTGTCACAGATCAAATTATGCTTATCGGGATGGCCTCTTATAATGTCAGCTATAATTGACTCTAATAATTTGCCTACAATTAAGATAATTGGGTGACAATTTGACGGTAACTACTAATCCCCTGCTTTAAAAATGGGAATTACAATAGCCATCTTCCACATATCAGACACTACACCTGTCTGAAGAGACATATTAAAAAGGATAGTTAATGGTTCACAAAGCTCCATTTTTGCACTGTTTAGGAACCCATGAAAAAAAGTTCATCAGGGCCCGGGGATTTATTCTGCTTTAATCAGTCCTGTTTTATTACCATATCCACAGTAATTGTGATATTACATAATTTATTTTCAAAAATTAAAGAAATGTCGTTTGTGTTCTCTTGTGTGAGAACCAAGGCAAAATATTTTCTTGTTTAAATTGGGCACATTCCACTCTCGTTACCAGTAAGCTGCTGTCCACCAGACTCCTGACTTTATATATACTCGTTCTTAGTTATCTGTGTATTAGGACTGAAGAAGTCACTCGTGGCGAAACGTTTCCTCTAATAAATGTCCCGACTACATAAGTGTCTTTTCCCACATCTTGTCAGTATCACTATTTTTCAGTCTGTCTAGAGTTTGTTTTAAGAGACCCTAACCTTATTTTAACCTTTCTTCCATATACCTGGAAAAGGCATTTCGGGTTTGTTTTCGAATCCATATCAATTTAAATTTCATTTCAACTTTAATTTCATAATCTCGTTTAGCTTATCTTATCCCCCTTTATTTTTACCTTCCTCTTAATGTGAATATATTGATTAATAAGATGACCCTTCACTTCTTTTGATACGCCTCTAAATTCCTTTCTTCTGCCCTAAAAGATGTTTGACTTTATCGTTCATCCATGGAAATATAAACACTTAAGCAGTATAATGTGATCCTTCATTGGCAACGTTTCGCCCACACAGTGGACTTCATCAAGTCACAAACAGATCTACCTGGGTAAAGGTACGTGAGCATTTATAGGATGGAGTCAGGATCACATTATACGGTATTTTATGCCATTTATTTCCATTGTTCATCCATTTCGGATAATTTCTGGTCAATCTTATTTTTCTAGATGGAATAAACGTTCTTTGGGCAGCATGCATAGTGTTTAGAAGACTGTCATATTGAGAGCTCTACTCGTTACTCCAGTCCAGAGATGACAGGTGTTTTCTAAGTTCATTGTAATCTGCTAAGCGAAAATCTGAGATCGTTACACACACACACAGAATGTTTCAGAGATGGGACACAGCAACAAGGGGTTAGTAAGTAGGTCCAACTGACCCATGGTAGGTTCTACTGTCCCATGGTAGGTTCTACTGTCCCATGGTAGGTTCTACTAACCCATGGTAGGTCTTATTGACTTAGTTCTGGCAAACAATGAATCCCTTGTTAATAATTTAGAAGTTTCAGAGGAACTGGGTGCTAGCGACCACAAATCAATTACATTTAGAATTGAATGGAAGTATGATAGTAGGGATAACTCAGTAACAGTCCCAGATTTTCGCTTAGCAGATTACGATGGGCTTAGAGAACACTTATCATCTGTTGACTGGGGTAACGAAGAGAGCTATCAATATGACAGTTTTCTGAACATAATACATGCTGCTCAAAGAACGTTTATCCCTTATAAAGAAATTAGATCAAATAGAAATGACCCAAAATGGATGAATAATAGGCTGAAATATCTACTAAGGCATAAGAAAGGAATTTATAGGCGTATCAAAAGAGGCGAGGGTCATCTTATGAATCAGTATATTGACATTAAGAGGGACATTAAAAAGGGGATAAGAAAAGCTAAAAGGGACTATGAAATTAAAGTTGCTAGGGATTCTAAAACTAACCCAAAAAGTTTTTTCCAGGTATGTAGAACAAAAGTCAGAGATAAGATAGGCCCCCTTAAAAATAACTATGGGCATCTTACTGACAAAGAGAATGAAATGTGCTCGATTTTAAATAATTATTTTCTCTCGGTTTTTACACAGGAAGACACTAATAATATCCCGGTAATTAATTTTTATAGTGGATCAGAAGAAGATAAATTATGTAACATCACAGTCACTAGTGAAATGGTTGTGAAGCAGATAGACCAACTGAAGCAAAATAAGTCACCGGGTCCTGATGAGGTTTTTTCAAGGGTTCTAAAGGAATGCAAAATGGAAGTCTGTGAACCATTAACTAATATTTTTAATTTATCTCTTCAAACAGGTGTAGTGTCTGATATGTGGAAGATGGCTAATGCAATTCCTATTTTTAAAACAGGGGACAAGTCGTTACCGTCAAATTACCGCCCAATAAGCCTGACCTCAATTGTAGGCAAATTACTAGAGTCAATTATAGCTCAAATTATAAGAAGCCATCTCGATAAGCATAGCTTGATTAATGATACTCAGCATGGATTCACAAGAGGCCGGTCTTGTCTAACTAATTTATTAACTTTCTTCAGTAAAGCTTTTGAGGCTGTTGACCACGATAAAGAATTTGATATTATTTACTTAGATTTTAGTAAGGCATTTGATAGAGTTCCGCACCAAAGACTGTTGAAGAAAGTAGCAGCTCATGGCATTGGGGGTCCCTTTTCTCCCCTAATAGATGCTTTAACCTCCTGTTAACCCATTTGGGATCGTTATTATTAGACCTAATTTCTCTCTGGGGAATGTATATACTCTGGGCACTGTGTACATTATTAAGAAAACAATCATAAAAGCAGATCCCTTCATATTCATAAGTATGATTATCGTCAATAAAATCATTAGCTAGATAACCCCAATCAAGATTAGACAGATGTTCCCTAAGTCCATTATAATCGGCAGAACGAAAATCGGGGATTTTTACTGTATTATCATTATTCTTGCATTCCCAATTAATGCTAAAGGTGATGGATTTGTGATCACTTGCGCCAAGCTCTTCAGTGATCTCCAGATTATTCACTAGTGTTTCCTTATTTGACAAGACTAGGTCTAGCAAATTATTACCCCTGGTAGGTTCAGTTACACTCTGTTTCAGAAAACAGTCCTGAACTGTTTCCATGAAGTCACTGGACTCTAGATTACCTGTCAAAGAATTCCAGTCAATTTGGCTAAAGTTAAAATCCCCTACTATGACTACGTTACTGTGTCCAGAAGCCCTAACAATTTCGTCCCAAAGAAGTCTCCCTCTATCGTGATCCAAGCCTGGAGGTCGGTATATTACACCTAGAATTAGTTTTTCTTGACCCTCCACGAACTCTACCCAAACAGACTCTGTTACTGCTCCATCTATTTTTATACCTGTTTTTATGCAACAATTAATATTTTCTCGAACATACAATGCAACTCCTCCCCCCTTCCCGTTACATCTATCCACATTGAATAACTTAAATCCTTGAATATTACACTCAGCAGTCATATCCCGACTCTTTAAATCATACCACGTTTCAGTTAATGCAATGATATCAAAGTTCCCAGCACATGCTACCAAACGTAGTTCATTAATTTTATTTCTTGCACTTCGACTGTTAGCATAAAATACCATCATATGTTTTTTCTTCTGCACATTTTTCATATTCATCTTTGTTTTTACACAATTTCTGAAATTATCATTACCCAGAGTTACTCCATGACAGTTACTATAAAGATTCTTAATATCAGAGCATAAGTCAATATATCCATACTCATTATTAATCATTTTTAAACCCATACCTCTAACTAATCCTAGTTTAAAGTCCTAACAACCCCCTCAACTGAGTTAGCAAGAAAACCCACACCTGCCCTGGATAAGTGAACCCCATCCCTGGCATACATGTCATTTCGGCCATAGAAGTTGTCCCAGTTGTCAATGAATGGTACTGCATTATCCTTACAGTGTTTATCCAGCCAACAATTAATACCAATTGCTCTGGACAACCATTCATTACCAACACCTCTTCTTGGCAAAATGCCACATATAACAGGGCGCCCCCCCTTCTTCCTAATCATGTCTATAGCTGTCCTGAACTTTCTAACTAAATCCTCACTTCTACGCTTGCCTACATCATTGCCTCCAGCACTGAGGCAAATAATAGGATTGATCCCATTACCGTTCATGATGTTGTCAAGCCGGCTAACAATGTCCTCCATCCCAGCCCCAGGAAAGCATACCCTTTGTCTCCTACTCCTGTCCTTCAAGCAGAATGCCCTATCCATGTATCTAACCTGGCTATCCCCAACAACAACAATATTCTTACCTTCCTTGTCGTTCGTCGTGACGATACCAGTAGTAGACTCACATTCGTCGGGTAGCACCGAGAATGCGTTGGAGGTTTCCACGGGAGTTTCCACAGCAGTCTCTTTCTTCTTCATCGTTTCTGGCTTTCCATTCGTCTTCTTGATCGTCAACTTCGTCGTCCCCTGCTGTCCAGCCACTGACCACGATCCCTTCTTGACCTGAGGACTCGAAACAGGAGGACTACTACGAATCCTCTTGTTTTCCTCGGTCAATCGCCGTATCTCCATCTTCGCTGCCTTCAATTCTTCCTTAAGTTGCTGGTAAAGTTGCTCGATGGAGGGCATCTTGGTTCAGTCCACGGGAGCAAACAAGACACTTCTTCACAGAGTTAAGTACAGGTCAGCACTCAAAGTACAGGTCACCACTCAAGAAAGTAGCAGCTCATGGCATTGGGGGAAGAGTGCTCTCGTGGATCGAATCATGGCTCACAGACAGGAAGCAGAGAGTGTCCATAAATGGGGTTAAATCCGAGTGGGGATCAGTAACAAGTGGCGTTCCACAGGAATCAGTCTTGGGCCCGTTGTTGTTTATAATATATATAAATGATCTTGATGAAGGAATTACTAGTGATATGAGCAAATTCGCCGATGACACGAAGATAGGTAGGATAATTGATTCAAACGTAGATGTTAGGGAACTTCAGGAAGATTTAGACAAACTCTACTCTTGGTCAGAAAAGTGGCAGATGCAGTTCAATGTAGATAAATGCAAGGTTCTGAAGCTCGGGAGTGTCCATAACCCTAGCACTTATAAGTTAAATAATGTAGAACTTAGCCATACAGATTGCGAAAGGGACTTTGGGGTTGTGGTGAGCAGCAACCTTAAACCAAGACAGCAATGCCTAGGCGTGCGTAATAAGGCAAATAGATTACTGGGATTTATATCAAGAAGTGTAAGCAACAGAAGTCCAGAGGTCATACTGCAGCTTTATACATCATTAGTAAGGCCTCACCTAGATTATGCAGCTCAATTCTGGTCTCCATATTACAGAATGGACATAAATTCGTTAGAAAACATTCAGCGTAGGATGACTAAATTAATACATAGCATTAGAAATCTTCCTTATGAAGAAAGATTGAAGACTCTTAAGTTACATTCACTTGTTAGACGAAGAATGAGGGGAGACCTGATCGAAGTGTATAAGTGGAAGATAGGTATTAATAAAGGGGATATTAACAAGGTCTTGAGGATATCTCTCCAAGAGAGAACCCGCAGTAATGGATTTAAATTAGATAAGTTTAGATTTAGAAAGGACATAGGAAAGTATTGGTTTGGAAATAGGGTAGTTGATGAGGGGAACAGTCTACCTAGTTGGGTTATTGAGGCTAGGACTTTGGGTAGTTTCAAATTTAGGTTGGATAAGTACATGAGTGGGAGGGGTTGGATTTGAGAGGGACTTGCACATCGGAGCTTGTTTCTTGGGTGGCATTGAAAATTGGGTTGGTCAAATGTTTGTTAGTGGGATGAATTGTAAAGGACCTGCCTAGTATGGGCCAACAGGCCTGCTGCAGTGTTCCTCCTTTCTTATGTTCTTATGTTCTTATGATAAGTAAGTCTTACTCACACCCAATCGTCTCAACCCAGAATAAGGTTATACTTGCTAGTATATCGTACATGAACTTAATAAGCACACATTGCATTCCCAGTGCACACGACGGTGGATTATTGAAACACAGACGATAAAGTACATTATAGTCTCCATGTGTATTAGTGAAAATCTGTGTGACATACATGTGTAAGATACATATGTAACTTCGACACACAAGTGTCTCAACTACACAGAGTGCGGAATAAGTTGCTTTACCAACATAAATAAATATATATATATATATATATATATATATATATATATATATATATATATATATATATATATATATATATATATATATATATATATATATATATATTATATTTATATATATATATATATATATATTTTTTTTTTTTTTTACATATATAGGGAAGTACCACCTCTATGGCTGGAATGGGGACCTTCATCCTCAGAGAAGACAATAAACGTACCTCAGAGAAAACTCAAGGTTCTCCCCGGAGCTGTTTGAATATTTTCTTCTCCTACCACATATATATATATACATATATATATATACATATATATATACATATATATATACATATATATATATATATATATACATATATATACATATATATATATATGCAAAACAACCACTCTGAAAGAATAGAGAAATTCAAGCGCTTTCGTGACTACTCACATTATCAGCGCTTGGAATTTCTCTATTCTTTCAGAGTGGTTGTTTTGCATATTCTGAAATCACCTGTTTACTGTGATCTTATTGCATATATATATATATATATATATATATATATATATATATATATATATATATATATATATATATATATATATATATATATATATATATATATATATATATATATATATATATATATATAAACACTGTTGTAATGTTACTACACTGACACTGGGTGGTGAGTGTGTGAGCTTACTTCAAGTCGGTGCCGGATCAGCCGGGCTATGGTTCGTAGGTTGGACTACATGCGGCCAGCTGTAACAGCCTGGTTGATCAGGCCCTGATCCACCGGGAGGCGTGGTCGTGGACCAGGCTGCGGAGGCGTTGATCCCCGGAATACCTCCAAATACACTCCAGGTAGGTAGACACTGGGTGGTGAGAGGAACAGTGTAGAACTCAGTCTCCAGGTCAATTTCACAAAACATTTGTGACATTTACAGTGAATAGTTCGTGTAAAGGTTACCAAAGGGAGGAGCTTCACAGAGGATCCTCACAGAGGATCCTCACAGAGGAGCCCCACAGAGGAGCTTCACAGAGGAGAACTTCACATAGGAGCCTCGCAAAACAGTGAATGGGTGAAAATATTGATGCACGACCCGTACAAAATGCTGGTAGACTTGGTGGGTGAATACGTAACAGCCATCATGACGCAGTCCAGTAGCGCGTTGTTCAAGTTCACAATAGACCAGACCAGGAACGGCGCATTCTTAACAGCTGCAAATGAAAAAGGAGATATTTAGTACAGGTGAAATATTTAATAAAGCTGTGGCGTGGATAAAAACAGTGAACAAAAGGACTGAACCCAAGGTTCTCGTTTGTCTTGGTGAACAGGGGCAACAGGTGTCAGGAGACTTGGTCTTATGTCTCTACTCTCCACAGACTGGATCCTGGGTCATTTGTTATGAGCCGAACTTGCTACCACTGAGTCATGGTTCACGAGATTGGAAGCTTGGGTTCATCATAGCTCGGGCAGGGCCTGCAGTGTCTGCAGTGCCTCAGACCAGGGTGTGTGTGAGGAAAAGTTATTGAAGTGATGTCATCCCTCTGCAATTTCAGGCCAGTAAAAACATAATTTAATTTTGTCATGCAAGGCAATATAATTACTTTAATGTACTGCAAATTGACTAACATTAAGAAATGTTTTTAGCAGTCTTAAGCAGTGGCGGACCTACATTTTTGGGGCTCTGAAGCTTGAACTGTTATGTGGGGCCCCTTCGCAACCCCTTCTCATACAGCAGACCAAAAAAAATTTAAGCAATGTGAACTAAAGTGGCTTCTGGAGTCCCTCCAGGATTAGGGGCCCTGAAGCTTAAGCTTCATTAGTATCATAGTAGATCCGCCCCTTAAGTCAATAACTGGAACACAGGTGGAGACACTTACCAGTGCCGTTGTTCCACATGGAGACACCCTCTTGTGCGATGTCGTTGATGGGAAAGTACGCTCCTAAGGTTATTAATGATACTTTAGAGCTCATCCAGTTCCAGTCTGTTGCGTCCCAGGGAATGAACATGGTGGCGTGTAGACTCTTGCAGGCGTCGAGAGCACCGTTCCAGGATAGGCTGTAGTCTTTGATGTAGACCCAACGACCACGGTAAGTGGTGAAGCCAGCGGCCTTGTAATCTGCAGCCAGGACACATGTTGCGAGACAGTACATAATGATGATATACACACATGTGCAACACTTGGGTATCTTTACTGTGGAAACGTTTCGCCAACCAGTGGCTTCCTCGGTCCAATACAGAGAAGAATGATTGAAGATCAGAAGGAGTTTGAGGTAATCAACTCCAGGCTGAGGGACTGATTACCTCAAACTCAATCTGATCTTCAACCACTCTTCTCTGTACTGGACTGAAGAAGCCACTAGTTGGCGAAATTTTTCCACAATAAAGATACCCAAGTGTTGCACAAGTGTCTCAGTCATCATCCTGCCGGTTCTCTGAACCATTCATCTACAATATATGATGCACCAGAGGGAGATGGTGGTGGAGGAGAGCGTTATGAACGGCACCTAAAGACCAAATATCGGTAAAGTCGGTCGTTATGAGATAAGAGGTGATTCCAGGAACTGTGAAGCAACTCCTGCAAGCGCGCGCGCACACACACACACACACACACACACACAGAGGGCCTAGTAGCAACCGGTGAAGAGGCGGGGCCAGGAGCTAGGACTCGACCCCTGCAACCACAAATAGGTGAGTACACACACACACACACACACACACACACACACATACACACACACACACACACACATGCATGGATTCATGGAAGGCAAATCCTGTGTTACAAACCTTCTGGAGTTTTATGACAAGGTAACAGAAGTAAGACACGAGAGAGAGGGGTGGGTGAATTGCATTTTCCTGGACTGCAGGAAGGCCTTCGACACAGTTCCTCACAAGAGATTAGTGCAGAAGCTGGAGGATCAGGCGCATATAACAGGGAGGGCACTGCAATGGATCAGAGAATACCTGACAGGGAGGCAACAACGAGTCATGGTAAGTGAAGAGGTATCACAGTGGGCGCCTGTGGCGAGCGGGGTCCCACAGGGGTCAGTTCTAGGACCAGTGCTATTTTTGATAAATGTGAGTGACATGATGGAAGGGATAGACTCGGAAGTGGCCCTATTCGCAGATGATGTGAAGTTGATGAGAAGAACTAAATCGGATGAGGATCAGGCAGGACTACAAAGAGACCTGGACAGACTGGACACGTGATCCAAAAACTGGCTTCTCGAATTCAACCCTGCCAGATGCAAAGTCATGAAGATTGGGGAAGGGCAAAGAAGACCGCAGACAGAGTATAGGCTAGGTGGACAAAGACTACAAACCTCACTCAAGGAGAAAGATCTTGGGGTGACCATAACACCGAGCACGTCTCCGGAGGCACACATCAACCAGATAACTGCTGCAGAGAATGGGCGCCTGGCAAACCTGAGAATAGCGTTCCGATACCTTAATAAGGAATCGTTCAAGATACTGTACACTGTGTACGCTAGGCCCATACTGGAGTATGCAGCACCAGTTTGGAACCCACACCTGGTCAAGCACGTCAAGAAGTTAGAGAAAGGACAAAGGTTTGCAACAAGGCTAGTTCCAGAGCTCAGGGGAATATCGTACGAGGAAAGGTTGAGGGAAATCGGACTGACGACACTGGAGGACAGGAGGGTCAGGAGAGACATGATAACGACATACAAGATACTGCGGGGAATAGATAAGGTGGACAGAGACAGGATGTTCCAGAGAGGGGACATAGAAACAAGGGGTCACAATTGGAAGCTGAAGACTCAGACGAGTCACAGGGATGTTAGGAAGTATTTCTTCAGTCATAGAGTCGTCAGGAAGTGGAACAGCCTAGCAAGTGACGTAGTGGAGGCAGGAATCATATATAGCTTTATGACGAGGTTTGACAAATCTCAGGAAGCAGAGAGAGAGAGAGAGGATCTAGTAACGATCAATGAAGAGGCGGGGCCAGGAGCTGAGTCTCGACCCCTGCAACCACAAATAGGTGAGTAGACACACACTATAGCCATGAATCGACCCCTGCAACCACAATTAGGTGAGTACACGCAGCAGAGGACAGAGTGGGTCTCCGGGGAGGTTTAGACAAGCTACGAAGGTTGACGGTCAAGCAAGTGGCTGCTGGAGTTCAATCCAAACAAGTGCAAAGTATTGAAATTTATTGAGAAGAGTAAATCCCAGAGACGGAACACATGCCGGAAGATGAGAACCTACAGGTATCGGCCAAAGAAAATAATATAGGCGCATTATGTTCAAAAGCTTGACGAGGTATAGTAGCATACAGTCAGAGTTCTCCCAGAGGAATTGAACCTGGCCACCGAGGAAGAGAGGAGAACAAGAGATGGACATAATTACTGCGTATTAAATACCCTGGGGAGCTAATAAGGTAAATGGATACATTTTTTTTTACAATGAGAGGACCAGATACAAAGGGACATGGGAGCGAGTATAAAACATAGATTAGTCACAAGGGTGTTAGGAAGCACTTTTTCAGCGTCAGAGTAGTAGGAAAGTGAAGTACCTGCAGGTGGACCTGCCAAGCATGGGCCAGTGGACCATCTTCAGTGCTCCTTTCTTATGTTCATATATATATATATATATATATATATATATATATATATATATATATATATATATATATATATATATATATATATATATATATATATATATATATATATATATATATATATATATATATAAAACTTAAGAGGCGCAGTCACGAATCGATGAGTACACAGTTAAAGAAAAGAGGACCCTGGTATAAACACGACACAAAACTTGTCTCACGAGAGGCCCTTAACACCCACACTACAAGGTTCGAAACTAATTCTTTAAAGTTGATAGATTGATCACATCATCTTTACACCTACACTGCTTTTGCTGTCTCTATATTCGACTGAAGAAGGCTGCTGTGTGTAGGCGAAATGTTTCGACAGTAGATATCCAACTGCTGTACATGTGTCTTACTCATCCAAAAAGACCTGGATGAAACTTTACAAGGGAGGTAACAAGAGCAAGTATTTATTATTAAATAAATGGTTTTGAAATTCGACTAATGAATAAATGAGACACTTGTGCAACACTTGGGAATCTTTATTATGGAAACATTTCACCAAACCAGTGACTTCCTCAGTCCAATACAGAGAAGAATGGTGGAAGATGAGAAGGAGTTTGAAGTAATCAGTCTGGAGAAGTGTTCAGTCTCTCAGTCTTTATCACGACCTGCTGAGAAAAATGTCGTGGAAGCTGAAAGGAAGTCTGTGAAGCTGAAATCAAGGCTGGAGAGCTGAAAGTAAGCCTGGGAAGCTGAAAGCAAGTCTGGGGAGGTGAAAGCAAGCATGGGGAGCTGAAAGCAAGTCTGGGGAGGTGAAAGCAAGCATGGGGAGCTGAAAGCAAGCATTCAGAGACAGTAGAGCTTACCAAACTGACAGGTGGCGTTTGTGTTGATGTAACCCGTCGGACACACGCATTCGACATTGCAGAGAGAGTACATCGTCATATCTGTGCACTGCGCATCACTGCTACACTCCTCTCCAAGGTAGCGACAGTCTGCCGTACAAGTTCTGTAGTTACCCTCTCAAGGATTAGACTGATTCCAGTGACTACCATCCACAAGATGGTTGTGTGAGGTGACTACCATCCACAGGATGGTTGTGTGGTGACTACTATCCACAGGATGGTTGTGTGAGGTGACTATCATCCACAGGATGGTTATGAAGTGACTACATCCACAGGATGGTTGTGTGAGGTGACTGCTATCCACAGTATGGTTGTGAGGTGACTACGACCCACAGAATGGTTGTGGTGACTACTATCCACAGGATGGTTGTGTGTGTGGTAGCTACCATCCACAGGATGGTTGTGTAGTGACTACCATCCACAGGATGGTTGTGTGTGTGGTGGCTACCATCCACATGATGGATGTGTGTGATGACTACCATCCACAGGATGGTTGTGTGTGGTAACTACCATCCACAGGATGGCTGTGTGAGGTGACCACTATCAACAGGATGGTTGTATGGTGACTACCATCCACAGGATGGTTGTGCGTGATTACCTTCCACAGGATGGTTGTGTAACATTATTGTGTAGAGCACTGGATTGATTTATGGTTACAGAGCTGTGTGTGTGTGTGTGTGTGTGTGTGTGTGTGTGTAAGCTCCTTGCATCCTCCAGAAAGCAGGATAACTCCGTGACATAACATAATTCTAAAGATTGAACATTAAAATGGTATAAAATACCGACAGGTTGTTAGGTAAGACACATATGCAACAGTTAGGTATCTTTATTATGAAACGTTTCATAATAAAGATACCTAACTGTTGCATATGTGTCTTACCTAACAACATAATTCTAAAGAGAAGGATAATATTATAAGGTTGAATTCTTTCTAGAATTACAATTTCTAACGTTCCCGGAACCCTCTTAGGAAGCAAGAGAATAAATCTAGAAAGAATAAACCTAGAATGCGGGATAACACTGTTGTATAGGCTTCTTCCTAGAATTAGGATATCTGATGTTCATACAGATAGCAACAGAAAGTAGGATAAGTTCTAGTAAGATAAATCTAAATGGTAGGATATCTTTAGATAGGATTTTTAATAGAATTAGGATACCTCAAGGACGTGAAATAATATACCCTAAGGCAGTAGCATACCCCAATATGGCAGGATATCCCTGTAAGGTAGGATACCGCAGTTAAGTAATGCATCCCAGTATAGGATACCCCAGTTAAGCAAGATTTTTCCATTAAGATAGGATACCCAGTTAAGCAAGATATCCCAGTAAGGGTATCTCAGTAAAACAAGATATCCCAATAAGATAGGATACCCCAGTTAAGCAAGATATCCCAATAAGATAGGATACCCCAGTTAAGCAAAATATCCCAGTAAGATAGCATACCTCAATTAAGCAAGATATCCCAGTAAGATAGCATGCCTCAATTAAGCAAGATATCCCAGTATAGGATACCCTCCTGGAAGTGTGCTACTACCCCAGGATACCCGCATGAGGTACCGTACCTGAGCAGTAGTAGCGGGTGTTGGCATCTGCTGTGTAGTTAGTCACGTTAGAGAAGATAGTACACAGCATCTCTGTACCGTTCTGTGCTATGTTGTAGCCCACACAGGCAGGAGGTACACAGCTTGCGCTACACTCTATGTTGCTGCCTACCTGTAATATGAAGTGGTACACTGTTAGCTACACGGTACACGAGATGTTTATCTCTGGTACGTGTTGTGCTCTGTTGTACATCTCTGGTGTGTGTTGTGTGCTGTTGTATATCTCTGCTGCATGCTGTGCTCTGTTGTACATCTCTGGTGCGTGTTGTGTTCTGTTGTACATCTCTGCTGCATGCTGTGCGCTGTTGTACATCTCTGGTGTATGTTGTGCTCTGTTGTATATCTCTGGTGCATGCTGTGCTTTGTTGTACATCTCTGGTGTGTGTCTCAGTAGTAGTTATCATGTGGGATTCGAACACGTGGATAGGGTAAAGTAATACTCACGTAGGCTGGAAGTACGTATAATTACGGATAATGTGGGGAGCGCCCAAACAGCCGTAACCTTGCCTCCTTGCTCACTCTCGTATGACTAACTGGCCGCCCACAGTACCCATATGTGAGGGGGTCTTTGAATACTGCTGTGACTACCAACCGTCTCTGCCTGAGTCACTGTCTGTATTCATATTGTGCTGACCACAGCAGTATTCAAAGACCCCCTCACATATGGGTACTGTGGGCGGCCAGTCAGTTATACGAGAGTGAGCAAGGAGGCAAGGTTACGGCTGTTTGGGCGCTCCCCACATTATCCGTAATTATACGTACTACCAGCCTACGTGAGTATTACTTTACCCTATCCACGTGTTCGAACTCCCACATGATATGTGTTGTGTTCTGTTGTACATCTCTGGTGCGTGCTGTGCTCTGTTGTATATCTCTGCTGCATGCTGTGCTCTGTTGTACATCTCTGGTGTGTGTTGTGTTCTGTTGTACATCTCTGGTGCGTGCTGTGCTCTGTTGTATATCTCTGGTGCGTGCTGTGCTCTGTTGTACATCTCTGGTGCGTGTTGTGTTCTGTTGTACATCTCTGCTGCATGTTGTGCTCTGTTGTACATCTCTGCTGCATGCTGTGCTCTGTTGTACATCTCTGGTGTGTGTTGTGTTCTGTTGTACATCTCTGGTGCGTGCTGTGCTCTGTTGTATATCTCTGGTGCGTGCTGTGCTCTATTGTACATCTCTGGTGTGTGCTGTGGCCCGGTGGCCTGGTGGCTAAAGCTCCCGCTTCACACACGGAGGGCCCGGGTTCGATTCCCGGCGGGTGGAAACATTCGACACGTTTCCTTACACCTGTTGTCCTGTTCACCTAGCAGCAAATAGGTACCTGGGTGTTAGTCGACTGATGTGGGTCGCATCCTGGGGGACAAGATTAAGGACCCCAATGGAAATAAGTTAGACAGTCCTCGATGACACACTGACTTTCTTGGGTTATCCTGGGTGGCTAACCCTCCGGGGTTAAAAATCCGAACGAAATCTTATCTTATCTTGTACATCTCTGGTGCATGCTGTGCTCTGTTGTACATCTCTGGTGCGTGTTGTGTTCTGTTGTACATCTCTGCTGCATGCTGTGCTCTGTTGTACATCTGTGGTGCGTGCTGTGCTCTGTTGTACATTTCTGGTGCGTGTTGTGCTCTGTTGTACATCTCTGTTGTACATCTCTGGTGCGTGTTGTGTTCTGTTGTACATCTGTGGTGCGTGCTGTGCTCTGTTGTACATCTCTGGTGCGTGCTGTGCTCTGTTGTACATCTCTGGTGCGTGTTGTGTTCTGTTGTACATCTCTGGTGCGTGCTGTGCTCTGTTGTACATCTCTGGTGCGTGCTGTGCTCTGTTGTACTCTCAGTAGTAGTAACCAGTTACCATCTCAGTAGTAGTAACCAGTTACCAGTGACCAGTGTACCGGTGGTTGACTCACTGCCAACCGTCTCTGCCTGAGCCACTGTCTGAACTCATATTGTGCTGACCTAGCACTATTCAAAGACCCCCTCACATATGGGTACTGTGGGCGGGCAGTCAGTCAGTGTTACGAGAGGAGCAAGGAGACAAGGTACGGCTGTAAGGGAGGGCGCTCTCCACATTATCTGTAATTATACGTACTACCAGCCTACGTGAGTATTTCTTTACCCAATCCACGTGTCGAACTCCCACATGATAGTACATCTCTGGTGCGTGCTGTGCTCTGTTGTACATCTCTGCTGTATGATGTGCTCTGTTGTACATCTCTGGTGCGTGTTGTGTTCTGTTGTACATTTCTCGTGCGTGCTGTGCTCTGTTGCACATCTCTGGTGCGTGTTGTGCTCTGTTGCACATCTCTGGTGCGTGCTGTGCTTTCATGTACATCTTTCGTGCAGGAAATGTCGTGTGTGACGTTCACTGGTGTTGTTAAACTACAGGTGTTTGCTGCTTGTGTTGAACCTAGAGAGCCTAAGAACCCGGTTATTTTTGTTACTAGTTAAAAGGTATAGTAATCTCTTTACTCACATCTTCCTCGAAAATTTTTTCTTATTTTTCAAAACACATTTTAAACGTGTTTTCGAGTCTTAATGAGCGGCTTTATATTCTCTTTTTTTTCATCTGAATGCAAAAGCATTGCATTAACAAATGTCGTGCCTTTGTATTCAGGAGTTTGTTTACAAATTCGCCGACTCGAATGAGCAAACATTCAGTCCACCTCAGCATCTGAGACGCAAAGATTAAATCCGGCTTCTCAAATAAGAACGTAAACATTAAATCCATCTTCTCAAATGAGAACGTAAACATTAAATCCATCTTCTCAAATGAGAACGTAAACAGTAAATCCGTCTTCTCAAATGAGAACGTAAACATTAAATCCGTCTTCTCATATGAGAACACAGACATTAAATCCTTAACAAATAAGAACGCAAATATCAAAAGCAAAAGCAACTCTAAGCATTAAATTAAACGCATCAAATCCTGACAAAAGTCACATATTGTTCCCAGACCTTCAAAAAGTCATTAAAAAACCTACACAAACACTGTTACATTTATACAAGACACGTTTTATTTACTGTAAAAGAACATTTATCCTCCCTATCAAGGCTGACACGTCTTTAGTGAGCCATTTAGTAAGTCACTTATTACTCCCCAGCACTTGTTTACCGTTGCAACAAACAAGTTGTTTACGGTGATTGATCAGCAAGTCAGTAGTCAGGTGGAAAATTCATTTATCCGTATAAAAAAATGGATTTTTTTTCGAAGGATAAAAGCTGACTGTGTTCCTCCTGTTGAATGTGCGGCTCTGTGCTTCCTGTTAAGCAAGTGGCTCTGTGCTTCCTGTTAAGCAAGTGGCTCTGTGCTTCCTGTTAAGCAAGTGGCTCTGTGCTTCCTGTTAAGCAAGTGGCTCTGTGCTTCCTGTTAAGCAAGTGGCTCTGTGCTTCCTGTTAAGCAAGTGGCTCTGTGCTTCCTGTTAAGCAAGTGGCTCTGTGCTTCCTGTTAAGCAAGTGGCTCTGTGCTTCCTGTTAAGCAGGTGGCTCTGTGCTTCCTGTTAAGCAGGCGGCTCTGTGCTTCCTGTTAAGCAGGTGGCTCTGTGCTTCCTGTTAAGCAGGTGGCTCTGTGCTTCCTGTTAAGCAGATGGCTCTGTGCTTCCTGTTAAGCAGGTGGCTCTGTGCTTCCTGTTAAGCAGGCGGCTCTGTGCTTCCTGTTAAGCAGGCGGCTCTGTGCTTCCTGTTAAGCAGGTGGCTCTGTGCTTCCTGTTAAGCAGGCGGCTCTGTGCTTCCTGTTAAGCAGGCGGCTCTGTGCTTCCTGTTAAGCAGGTGGCTCTGTGCTTCCTGTTAAGCAGGTGGCTCTGTGCTTCCTGTTAAGCAGGCGGCTCTGTGCTTCCTGTTAAGCAGGCGGCTCTGTGCTTCCTGTTAAGCAGGTGGCTCTGTGCTTCCTGTTAAGCAGGTGGCTCTGTGCTTCCTGTTAAGCAGGCGGCTCTGTGCTTCCTGTTAAGCAGGCGGCTCTGTGCTTCCTGTTAAGCAGGCGGCTCTGTGCTTCCTGTTAAGCAGGTGGCTCTGTGCTTCCTGTTAAGCAGGTGGCTCTGTGCTTCCTGTTAATCAGGTGGCTCTTTGCTTCCTGTTAAGCAGGTGGCTCTGTGCTTCCTGTTAAGCAGGTGGCTCTGTGCTTCCTGTTAAGCAGGTGGCTCTGTGCTTCCTGTTAAGCAGGTGGCTCTTTGCTTCCTGTTAAGCAGGTGGCTCTTTGCTTCCTGTTAAGCAGGTGGCTCTGTGCTTCCTGTTAAGCAGGTGGCTCTGTGCTTCCTGTTAAGCAGGTGGTTCTGTGCTTCCTGTTAAGCAGGTGGCTCTGTGCTTCCTGTTAAGCAGGTGGCTCTGTGCTTCCTGTTAAGCAGGCGGCTCTGTGCTTCCTGTTAAGCAGGCGGCTCTGTGCTTCCTGTTAAGCAGGTGGCTCTGTGCTTCCTGTTAAGCAGGTGGCTCTGTGCTTCCTGTTAAGCAGGTGGCTCTGTGCTTCCTGTTAAGCAGGCGGCTCTGTGCTTCCTGTTAAGCAGGCGGCTTTGTGCTTCCTGTTAAGCAGGTGGCTCTGTGCTTCCTGTTAAGCAGGTGGTTCTGTGCTTCCTGTTAAGCAGGTGGCTCTGTGCTTCCTGTTAAGCAGGTGGCTCTTTGCTTCCTGTTAAGCAGGTGGCTCTTTGCTTCCTGTTAAGCAGGTGGCTCTGTGCTTCATGTTAAGCAGGTGGCTCTTTGCTTCCTGTTAAGCAGGTGGCTCTTTGCTTCCTGTTAAGCAGGTGGCTCTGTGCTTCCTGTTAAGCAGGTGGCTCTTTGCTTCCTGTTAAGCAGGTGGCTCTTTGCTTCCTGTTAAGTAGGTGGCTCTGTGCTTCCTGTTAAGCAGGTGGCTCTTTGTTTCCTGTTAAGCAGGTGGCTCTTTGCTTCCTGTTAAGTAGGTGGCTCTGTGCTTCCTGTTAAGCAGGTGGCTCTTTGTTTCCTGTTAAGCAGGTGGCTCTTTGTTTCCTGTTAAGCAGGTGGCTCTTTGTTTCCTGTTAAGCAGGTGGCTCTTTGTTTCCTGTTAAGCAGGTGGCTCTGTGCTTCCTGTTAAACAAGTGACTGTGTGCTTCCTGTTAAACTGGTGGTGATACACTCAGAGGTACAATACCGTTAACATTGCTACATTACTGTCGTGAGGTGGTAGTTGAACTCGTTCACTGTTGTGGTGGTGGTGGGTCGTCCCACTCGTTTACTGTCGCGAGACAGTCGACAGACTCGTTTACAGTCGTGGGAGTGTCGTTATCCATCTTTAGTGTCGCAATAATGCCGTTGGACTCGTTTAGTGTCTGTGGGACTCGTTTACTGTATGTGGGACTAGTTTACTGTCTCTGTGGGACTCGTTTATTGTCTGTGGGATTCGTTTAGTGCATATGGGACTCGTTTAGTATCTGTGGGACTCAATGAGTGTATGTGGGACTCGTTTAGTGTCTATGGGACTCGTTTACTTTCTCTGTGGGACTCGTTTAGCGTCTATGGGAATCGTTTAGTGTTTGTGGATTAACAGAATCTTCTCCAAAAAAATCGCACTTAAGAGAAACTTTATGAGAACGTTTCGGTCCATCCAGGACCGTTGGTAAGTCACAACTGTTGTCAAGCTGGTCCACGAGGGGACCGAAACGTCGTCAAAAGGTTCCTGTCCAGAGTGAAAGGTTTTTATTACACGTTTCAGCCACGGAAGTGTGATTTTTTTTAATCTAAACAGAAGCTGTTTTGAACTAATTATGGGAAAAGGGTGAACTGCTTGATCACACACTGAGGTTCCGGGATCGATCGCTGACACGGGTGAAACTTTGGGCATGTTTCCTTGCACCTGTTGTCCCTATTCACCTAGCAGCATGTAGGTACCCGAGTGCTAGAAGACTTTTGTGAGTCGCATCCTGGAGGAACAAGATTAACCTAAGTTGCCAGAAATGCACAACCAGGGGCTTTCTGTATGTCACTGATGTCAGCTATGGTCTGTAATAGTTGTATTGTGTACTGGTAGAAATCAATATTTATTTCTCCCAGTACACAACTGGGGAAACTGTGTTGTCCTGGGGGATGCTCACACCTCCAGCCTGGTCTTAGTGACTTGTACATTAAAGATCACCAACTATTGCCGCAATTAGCAGGACTTCTGTAAGCTCGCTACCTTCTTCCAAGATGACTTCTTGTAATACTTATAGTACTTATATTACTCGTACTATTTGTAGTACTAATAATACTTGTACTACCTGCATTACACCAGGAGGATCACAGAACACTGTGGCCATGGTCTCTCAGGCTGATAGGATCACAGAACACTGTGGCCATGGTCTCTCAGGCTGATAGGATCACAGAACACTGTGGCCATGGTCTCTCAGGCTGATAGGATCACAGAACACTGTGGCCATGGTCTCTCAGGTTGATAAACTCTCCAATCTGAGAGTTCCAGATACTTGTTTCTTTTTTTCGTGGTAAAGGCGAGGTTGTATGCCCAGTAACGCCTAGCAGAATAAGCCTAACTTCTGATAAAGCTACAGAGGAACCTTCAACGACGCTTCTTGGATGATTCCAGATAAAATATATCAAAAATTGTTTTGTAATGGAAAGATCAAGTTGAATGGTACTCTATGATTACCAAGAAACATAACGTGTACTCACCTAATTGTTAGATGAGTACACACTGTGTGTGTGTGTGTGTATGTGTGTACACTCATCTATATGTTGTTGCAGGAGGCGATTCGTAGCTCCTGGCTTCGCTTCTTCGTGTGTGTGTGTGTACTTACCTATGTGGTTGCAGGGGTCGATTCATAGCTCTTGGCTGTGTGTGCGTGTAAGTACACCTCATTACGAGTATTATGTTTGCGAGTAAGAACGGACAAATTGATAAATAAGAAGTACGTGGAACACTTTTTAGACTAAGGGACTAACCACCCACGGCTGAGGGATCGACCACCTCTCCATTTCTACTGTCTCCAGCGCTATAATCACCTGTATTCGACTGAAGAAGCCTATTGCGTAGGTGAAACGTTTCGGTAATAAAGATATCTAAGTGTTGCCCATGTGTCTTATTCGTCAGTAATCTGAAGAGGGTCAGAGCCAGGAACGAGAAGTAGAAAAGAAAGCAACAATTTCCCAGCGGGAGACGAAGGATTTGTAATGGAAAGTAAAGTCACGTTACTTGGAAGTAAAGTCACGTTAATTCAAATTCAAATTCAAATTCAAAGTTTATTCTCTATAAAGATTACAATGCTGAATTTACAGAATTTGGTTGTTGTGTGGTTTACATGTAGTTAAATAATGATTACAGAGTGCACCACTAGAACGCCTAGCATGGCTAGGCATTTCGGGCAGACTTAGTTTAATTGTTTATTTTAAAATATTACAAATTATGAGGTAAGTTGGTATTATGGCTAAGTGACTAAATACTAGTTTGTGAGTTTAGCAATGTGAATGCTTTTGTTTTGGCACAGTACATAGTTTCAGTATTGGAGTATCATAGGATTCATTATTTTAAGATTGAGATTAATATTTCTGTTTATGGTCAAATGGGTGAGTGAGTGTAAGTGTGAACCACCAGGTGGTATTCGTGTAGTTAGTTGATGGGGTTTATCAGGGAGATAAGATGTTTTCTAATGGTAGTTTTGAAGGTGATGAATGTGTCTGCAGTTCTAGAGTTCTCAGGTAGGATGTTCCAGATTTTAGGGCCTTTGACATACATTGAATTTTTGTAAAGGTTTAGTCGGACATGGGGAATGTCGTAGAGATGTTTGTGTCTGGTGTTATGCCTGTGGGTTCTGTCACAACTATCAAGAAAGCGTTTTAGGTCAAGGTTGATATTGGAGTTTAAGGTCCTGTAGATGTAGATTGCACAGTAGTAAGTGTGGATGTACTGAACAGAGAGTAAGTTTAGATCTATGAAGAGTGGGGGGGGTGTTGCCAGGGATGGGATTCAGTGATTATTCTTACTGCAGCTTTTTGTTGGGTTATTATTGGCTTTAGGTGTGTTGCTGCAGTTGATCCCCAAGCACAAATAGCATAGGTGAGGTATGGATAAATAAGTGAGTGGTATAGTGTGAGAAGGGCATTTTGCGGCACGTAGTATCGTATCTTGGAGAGGATCCCAACTGTTTTGGATACTTTTTTGGTTATGTGTTGGATATGGGTGCTGAAATTCAGGTTGTTGTCAAGGTATAGGCCTAGGAATTTGCCCTCATTATGTCTGGTAATTAGAGTGTTGTCGATCTTAATGTTAATTTGTGCATCTCCTGCTCTGCTACCAAACATAATATAGTAGGTTTTGTCAGTGTTAAGGGTAAGTTTATTGGCTGTCATCCAAGTCGATATTTTGATCAGCTCCTCGTTAATAATGGTGATGAGGGTGGCAAGATTAGGGTGAGAGATGACATAAGTCGTGTCGTCAGCAAAGAGAATGGGTTTCAGGTGTTGGGATACGTTTAGAAGATCATTGATGTATATGAGGAAGAGCAGGGGACCAAGGACACTTCCCTGCGGAACTCCAGTATCAAGTGGCCGTGTTGTTGATGCTGTGTCTTTAATGGTAACATACTGATACCTATTAGTAAGGTAAGATTTGAAATAAGCAAGCGCATGGCCTCTTATACCATAATGGTCAAGTTTGTGGAGTAGGATGTCGTGGTCTACTGTGTCAAAAGCTTTTCTTAGGTCAATAAAAATTCCTAGTGGATATTCCTTATTTTCCAATGCTGTGTAAAGCAGATCTAGCATTTTTATGATTGCATCATTAGTGCTTTTATTTTTCCTAAATCCAAATTGGCAGGGGTTGAGTATGTTTTGTGCTGTTATAAATGAATATAGTCTCCTGTACACGAGTTTCTCAAAGATTTTGGATAGCAATGGTAAATTTGATATTGGCCTATAGTTGTTTAAGTCTGTAGGGTCACCACCTTTATGTATTGGTGTAACCCTTGCCATCTTGAGTAGTTTCGGGAAGGTGCTAGTTTCTAGTGACTTGTTAAAAAGTAATGAAATAGCATGCGAAAGGATATGGGCCGCTCGCTTGTACAGTAATGGTGGGACATTAGACAGATTCCCTGAGTTGTTTTTAAGTGACTTTATAATCTCGGTGACTTCCGAGGGCTCAGTTGGTGCAAGATAGAAGGAATTTGGGAAATTCCCATCTAGGTAGTCCCCGGCATGGGCATTAGTATGTGGGATTTTATTGGCGAGATTAGATCCTATGGTTGAGAAGAAGTCGTTTATCTTGTTAGCTGTGTCAGTGGGATGTAGTGGTGTTTCATTAGGTTTAGTTAGGACAATATTCTTGGTTTTTCTCAGTTTGTGGGTCCCTAGAATCTGAGAAAAAGTTTTCCAGGTCTTTTTTATATCTCCTCTAGTGTCTGTGAATCTACTGGAGTAGTATAGCTGTTTGGCTTTCTTTATTACTTTGGTGAGAACTGATGAATAGTGTTTAAGAATATCTTTGTGTATTAAGCCCTGTCTATATTGCTTTTCATATTGGTGTTTCTTGTCAATGGATTTCAGAATGGTGCTGGTTAGCCATGGGCAACCAAGCCGTTTGTTTGTGATCTGTTTCGTTTTTATAGGACAATGTTTGTTGTATAGTCTAAGTAATTTGTTAAGAAAAATGTCTGTCCAGTCATCAATACCATTGGCCTTGGAGAATTCTGTAGGCCAGTCAACAATCTCTAGGTCAGTTGTGAACTTCCTTATTGAGGCCTCGTCATGGAGTCTAAATGAGACTTTGTTGTATTCAAGTGGTGGTTTATTAATGTTTGTCAGGAGGAAGGTAGGGTAGTGGTCTGTAGTGCTATCTGTGATTATCCCTGATTTAAGGGGGGCTAGTATATTGGTCCATATGTGGTCTATTATGGTTGCACTTGTCTCAGTGAGCCTGGTTGGTTTAGTTATTGTTGGTATGAGAAGTGTGTTGTTCATATTGTTGATGAAATCAGTTACAGGCTGATCATCTAGTAAGCCAAGGTTGATGTTGAAGTCTCCAGCTAAGAGAAGGTGGTGCTTATTCATTTGTCTGTTTGTTATTAGTGACTTTAATTTCTCATTGAAATTTGGGATGTTTGTGTGAGGTATCCGGTAAATGGCACCGATTGTTATAGGTGTCTTAAGGTTTTTTACAGTAAAATTAGCAAAAATGTATTCCCCATATTCATCACTAAAGCAAGTGGTGCTAATACAAGATAATTGGTTAGAGTAATAGATTGCAATACCACCCCCAACTTGGTTTGGTCTGCAGTTGTGAATTGCTGTGTATCCTGGTAGAGGGTAGATATCTGTTGTGTCCTGCTTAAGCCAGGTCTCAGTAAGACTAATGCAGGAGAAGGGTGTTGGAAGTAAAGACACGTTACTTGGAAGTAAAGACACGTTACTTGGAAGTAAAGACACGTTACTTGGAAGTAAAGACACGTTACTTGGAAGTAAAGACACGTTACTTGGAAGTAAAGACACGTTACTTGGAAGTAAAGACACGTTACTTGGAAGTAAAGACACGTTACTTGGAAGTAAAGACACGTTACTAGGAAGTAAAGTCACGTTACTTGGAAGTAAAATCACGTTACTAGGAAGTAAAGTCACGTTACTTGGAAGTAGTCACGTTAATTGGAAGTAAAGTCACGTTAATTAGACGTAAAGACACGTTACTTGGAAGTAAAGTCACGTTACTTGGAAGTAAAGTCACGTTACTAGGAAGTAAAGTCACGTTAATTGGAAGTAAAGACACGTTACTTGGAAGTAAAGTCACGTTACTAGGAAGTAAAGTCACGTTAATTGGAAGTAAAGTCACGTTACTTGGAAATTAAGTTACGCTAACTGGAAGTAAAGTCACGTTAATTGGAAGTAAAGTCACGTTACTTGGAAATTAAGTTACGCTAACTGGAAGTAAAGTCACGTTAATTGGAAGTAAAGTCACGTTACTTGGAAATTAAGTTACGCTAACTGGAAGTAAAGTCACGTTAATTGGAAGTAAAGTCACGTTACTTGGAAATTAAGTTACGCTAACTGGAAGTAAAGTCACGTTAATTGGAAGTAAAGTCACGTTACTTGGAAATTAAGTTACGCTAACTGGAAGTAAAGTCACGTTAATTGGAAGTAAAGTCACGTTAATTGAAAGTCACGTTAATTTAAAAGAGAAGTAAGTTTGTCCTTAATTAGACGAGTGCACTTAGTGGAGCTTCCTGGGTGCACTACAGTACTCAGGGTGGTAACTTCTGGGTCTTGAGGGAAAGCTTGGCTGCAAGAGTAGAGCTCTATCAAGGCGGTTTCTCTTTGTGAAGAGCTTCATAAAGGCATTTTTCTCTCTTTGTAGAGCTTCATCAAGTCTTGCTTGTATAAGTGAAGAGCTTTTTAAAGGCAATTTTCTATCTGTAGAGCTCTATCACGCTATGTTTTTATCTTTATAGAGCTTTATCAAGTCATATTTCTCTCTGTGTATAGCTTTATCAAGTCGAGTTTCTCGGTGTAGAGCTTCATCTAGTCATGATTTCAGGAAACTCTACACAGAGCGAAACGTGAACATGATAAAGCTCTACACAGAGGGAAACATGACTTGATAAGGCTCTACACAATGGGAAAGGATGTACGTCCACGTGAAGGCTTGTTAAGGAACGCGTGTAATTTCCCTAGAGATCACAGTGGACAGCACGCGCGTCTTACCTTCATTGAGAGAAGAATGCTGCCTTCAGCGTATACGCAGTCTTTCTTCCTGTATGTGTATGATAATGACGTAACTGGGTTAACTTCAGCAGTTGCTGTCAGCAGCAGCAGCAGCAGCAGCAGCGATGCAGCCGACATTCCCGACGTCTACCAGGAAAAATAAGATTATTACTCTAACTGGTAGCATTTTTGTGTGCCAGTGATGGGAAAACTGGGGGTTGAGCTTAGTTGTGTGATGGGGAATGGGAGGTAATGAGGTTTGATCAAAGGAAAGGTAAGCGAGCTTCAAGTCTTTGAAGGCATCATTGCAAAGGGGACTCGAACAAACTGGGGTAACCATTTGCATCATATAATTACCTTGTTGTTAGCCTGGTTGTGGGGTCTTCAGGGAGCGTGGTGGTTGTTAGCTATCTGGCGGTCTTGTCTATGTCGGCTGTCTGGTGGTGTTGGCTGCCACCCTTATTAAAGCTACCTTCAGCAGACCTCGTTCAATGTGGTGTTGGCTGTCACCATCAGCAGGAACACTATAGCACTGCCGTCAGCAGGTTTCGTTTAATGTTGTAGTGTATAGTGTTACCGTCAGCAGAAATATCAACACCATCAACAGGCCTTGAGTGTGGTACTGCTGCTTCCAGTAGCAGGAATTCCACCTTCATAAGAGGCAACAGCAGCAGCAGCAGCAGACGAGGCCAACAGTTCCAAGAGCCAGGTACTAACAGAGACCTGGCTCTCTGTTGGCTGTTGCACGCTCTCTGGATCAACTGCAACAATTGCTGCGCTGCGTTGACTGAACATCTCTTAAATGGAGTACCAGCCAATCAGATGCATGGCATTTTTTTACACAACCAATCACAAACCTCCACTATATACCTGAAATATGGAGGTGCAACCAAGATATTATATTTTTATAGCAATGGCGGGAAGACCCAAGTTTACCCTAAAGTAGAAGAACTATATTGTATATCAATTATATACAAAGACAAGTCTGTGTCACAAGCTCATCCTGTGACATAGACCAGTCTCAGGGGATTTTTTTAATGAGTAACCTAGCTACATATTTTTTTGGTTTACTGATCTTCGAGACATACAATATACCTCTAATATATTGTTGTACTTGTGCCCCTGATCTGTGGAAATATAAACACGTAAGTAGTGTAATGTGATCCTTTATTGACAACGTTTCGCCCATACAGTGAACTTTATCAAGTCAGAAACAGATGTCTGATAAAGCCCACTATGTGGGCGAAACGTTGCCAATAAAGGATCACATTATACTGCAGCATTCTCCACCTGACCTCAACATTCTGAACCTGACTAGAAATACTCGCGCACCTTCCACCCCAGGTAGATCTGTTTGTGACTTGAAAAAGCCCACTGTGTGAGCGAAACGTTGTCAATAAAGGTCCACATTATACTGCATATGTGTTTATATTTCCATTATACTGCTTAAGTTTATATTTCCATTATGTCGGTATTGTATACCATTTATTTCCTTCGCCCCTGATCTGTTTGCTCGTGAGACTGGAGTCACTATTACACAGTAAGAAATAATGCATATATCTTCTTGATCTGGTTGGTTGTTAGTGAACATGTTGAGTTTCTGACACCACATTGTGCGATCTTTTTAATATCGACTTTTTTATATCTAATCTATATGAAATCTTATAAGATTGAATTATTATAATTTATTATTATTATTATTATTATTATTATTATTATTATTATTATTATTATTATTTTCATAAGGAAGTGGTAAACCCTTACGAATCATACAGCGTCTCAGAAACGTGATTTTTTTCACTGTCATAATCAGATTTAATTCGATGGGGTAGCTCCAGTTCCTTGGATCAATAGTTCTTCAATATCACCCAGGCACCTCGATGAGGTGATACAATATAACAGCAAGAACTGTGCTGACTTAACACATGCATCACACAGGATGGGTCATGTATGAGACACGTGGACACGTGTCATATTCATCCTATCATACATTAATGGTATACGATATTATTAACGTATGATATGATGGTTCTCCTGTGATACAGTACGAGCTAATAAAATGTATCAGTCTAGCGGGCCGCCAGCAGCAACAGGCTGGTTGACCAGACAAGCCTGGCGCAGGGCCGGGCTGCGGAAATAGGAAAACTCTTGAAACCCGTCAAATGTTTCTCATCTTCCCTGCTGATGTTTCAGCAGGGAAGATGAGGATATCGTCGGAGACTTCCGCTACGGATTCAGTAGCTATCATACCTTAAAACAAAGTTTACAATTACCAGCGCTGCAGTTACTATTACATGGAAAATATTACCATTTCGATGTTCATACACCAGAGAAAAATCTTATTTGGGACTATAGGACTTGACGACCATCGACCAGATACACATCAATGTTGATGATTAAGACACGTGTACAAAAGTGGGATATCTTGATTGACGAAATGTTTCTCCTACACGATAGGCTTTTTCAAATACTACAATGTGAACAGTAGTATTGAAATTAAGATGATGTAATCAGTCCATCATCTTTTTTCATTACTATTGCTACCTTTGTATTTGACTGAAAAAGCCTGCCATGTAGGCGAAACTTTTCGTCAATACAGATATCCCACTGTTATACATGTATCTTAATTTTCAACATACGTCACTCTCTGTGGTAGAGCACTACGCTGCTGATAGGAAGCTTTGGGAAAATGTTGGACAAATAGGGAAGTGGGAATGGTTGTTTCTGATATTACCTGTCTTGTATGGACCAGTAGAGCTGCTGCGGTGTTCCTCCATTCTTAATATTTGGGAATTCTTCGCTTGCCTAACCCTTGGGCACGACCTACTTCCACATTAAACAAATGTGACACCACCTACGACTGCTGCACCTCTCCTGCCTACGGTTTATAAGCTCCTTCTCCGCACATATGCCATATTCTATTCAAGATTGATGCACTGACCACATCGACTCAAAGTTGAGGGACTGATTACCTCATTCTCCTCCTGTTCTTTAAGCTTCTCCTTTGTATGGACTGATAAAGCCACTGTGTGGCGAAACGTTTCCTCAATAAAGATACCCAAGAGATGCACATGTGTCTAATTTATCAACGTGTCGGTTCTCTGAACCATTCATCTACAATCCATTCTTATGTTGGTATAGCACAAGAATATAGGAACACTGCAATAGGACTATTGGTCTATGTTAGGCAAGTCCCCCTCACACCCACTCATGTACCCATCCAACCTATATTTGAGGCTACCTAAAGTTCTTGCCTCAGTTGCACTACGTGGGGGTTTGTTGCACTCATCTACAACTCTGTTACTAAACCAGTACTTCCCATTATCCTATACACTTCTAAATTTCTCCAACTTGAATCCATTGCTGCGAGTCTTGTCTTGGTTAGATATTCCCAACATGGTAGTTATATCCCCTTTATTTATTCCTGTTTTCCATTTGTACATTACAGTCATCTAGTCTCGGCAATTCCATTATGTCATCTAGTCTTGGCAATTCCATTAAAATGATACATTCTTTATAAATTTTAGTCATATACATCTATGTATATATATACATAGGCATTAATTTTATAATACATCGAATCTATGAAAAGAGGTCTGGCAATAATTACCGTCCACATGACTAATGTATTTCATGAATATCCAATGAAAGCTTTCGGCACGGCAGTTCGAGGCTGACAGTCGAATGTATCTATAATTACCTGTTTGTAATTACCTGCTTTGTAATTACGTGTTGTGGTTACAGGGGGTCGAGCCACACTGCTGGTGCTGTCGCCTTGCTAGCATTTGTCATCACTTGCAACCTTTGCAGTGATTGTCACTAAGGTCACCGATGTTTTTTTACTGGTATACAGTGATTGTTTTACTGGTAGACAATGATTGTTTTACTGGTAGACAGTGATTGTTTTACTGGTAGACAGTGATTGTTTTACTGATAGACAATGATTGTTTTACTAGTAGACAGTGATTGTTTTACTAGTAGACAGTGATTGTTTTACTAGTAGACAGTAATTGTTTTACTGTTAGGTAAGACACATATGCAACAGTTAGGTATCTTTATTATGAAACGTTTCGCCTACACAGTAGGCTTCTTCAGTCGAGTACAGAAAAGTTGATAGAAGCAGAAGATACTTGAAGACGATGTAATCAGTCCATCACCCTTAAAGTTTTGAGGTGGTCAGTCCCTGTACTCGACTGAAGAAGCCTACTGTGTAGGCGAATCGTTTCATAATAAAGATACCTGTTGCATATGTGTCTTACCTAACAACCTGTCGGTATTTTATACCATTTTAATGTTCAATTGTTTTACTAGTAGACAGTGATTGTTTTACTGATAGACAATGATTGTTTTACTAGTAGACAATGATTGTTTTACTAGTAGACAGTGATTGTTTTACTGATAGACAATGATTGTTTTACTAGTAGACAATGATTGTTTTACTAGTAGACAGTGATTGTTTTACTAGTAGACAGTAATTGTTTTACTAGTAGACAGTGATTGTTTTACTAATAGACAGTGATTGTTTTACTGGTAGACAGTGATGGTTTTACTGGTAGACAGTGATTGTTTTACTGGTAGACAGTCATTGTTTTACTGGTAGACGGTGATTGTTTCACTGTTGAACAATCACTAAGCATACAAGTGGTGATTCAGCTCGCACGGTGCCTTTCGCCCACAGTGTAGTGTTTCACCTACAGTGAGACAGTACATCAACGGAGGGACGTTTCACATAATGAACGTTTCGCCCACAGCGAGGTGTTTCGCCCACAGTGGAGCTTTAATTACTTGATAAAGCCCAACTGTAGGAGAAGCGTCCCGCCGCGGGCAAAATATCATATAATGAACGTTTTTGCCTCCGCTAAAAAATGTCTGAAATTACCACTTGTGTCACTCCCATCTATCTCGTGGTGCTGCATGGCCCATGCGGGTTTGGCGCTTGTTCTCAAGTAACAGTAATAATAATAATAATAATGGTGGTATTTTGTTGTTGTTAATAATAATGTTTATTTAGAGTTCATTATTAAATTAATAAAAGTGTCAATTTGAACGATTATAATCGTTCAAGTTGAACACCAACAGATAATTATCTGTTGGTGTTCAACTGAGAATAAACCAACAGATAATTATCTGTTGGTTTATTCTCAGCGATGTTTTAAAAGGTAACACAGCACATTCTTTTAAAACCCAAGGTAATATTCAGTTGCGTCTTTAAAACCCAAGGTAATATTCAGTTGCGTCTTTAAAACCCAAGGTAATATTCAGTTGAGTCTTTTAAACCCAAGGTAATATTCAGTTGCGTCTTTAAAACCCAAGGTAATATTCAGTTGCGTCTTTAATAAAACCCAAGGTAATATTCAGTTGCGTCTTTTAAACCCAAGGTAATATTCAGTTGCGTCTTTAAAACCCAAGGTAATATTCAGTTGCGTCTTTAAAACCCAAGGTAATATTCAGTTGCGTCTTTAAAACCCAAGGTAATATTCAGTTGCGTCTTTAAAACCCAAGGTAATATTCAGTTGCGTCTTTAAAACCCAAGGTAATATTCAGTTGCGTCTTTAAAACCCAAGGTAATATTCAGTTGCGTCTTTAAAACCCAAGGTAATATTCAGTTGAGTCTTTTAAACCCAAGGTAATATTCAGTTGCGTCTTTAAAACCCAAGGTAATATTCAGTTGCGTCTTTAAAACCCAAGGTAATATTCAGTTGCGTCTTAAAAACCAGGGTGGTATTTAGTTTCTTCTTTAAAACTCAAAGTGGTATTCAATTTCGTAACATCACTTTCGTATTATTGTCCAGTAATTATTTTTTTAAATTTATTCTCTAGTTTTTTTTCCATTTTATTTGGAAAAGTTGTGTGTGTGTGTGTGTGTGTGTAAGTAAAGGAATATCTGCATATTAACTTACATTCTAGCAAGTGCGTTTACATACATTAAGAAAACACTTGTCAAGTGAGTGAGTCTAGCATGATCTTGTATACAAGGAGGGACTTCTCCAGATCCCCCCACACTGACGCTCTCTTTGTTGCGTGTTCAGACAGGGATTAATTGTGCCCTAATGGCGTACTTGGAATGAATATTACAAACATTTCTTTCGTAAACACACACACACACACACACACACACACACACACACACACACACACACACACACACACACACACACACACACACACACACACACACACACACACACACACACACACACACACACACACACACACACACACACACACACACACAGAATACCTGACAGGGCGGCAACAACGAGTCATGGTACGTGACGAGGTGTCAGAGTGGGCGCCTGTGACAAGCGGGGTTCCACAGGGGTCAGTCCTAGGACCTGTGCTGTTCTTGGTATATGTGAATGACATAACGGAAGGGATAGACTCAGAAGTGTCCTTGTTTGCGGATGATGTGAAGTTAATGAGAAGAATCAAATCGGATGAGGATCAGAGACCTGGACAGGCTACAAGCCTGGTCCAGCAACTGGCTCCTTGAGTTTAACCCTGCCAAATGCAAAGTCATGAAGATTGGGGAAGGGCAAAGAAGACCGCAGACACAATATAGTTTAGATGGCCAAAGTCTGCAAACCTCACTCAAGGAAAAAGATCTGGGGATGAGTATAACACCGAGCATATCTCCTGAGGCGCACATCAATCAGATAACTGCTGCAGCATACGGGCGCCTGGCAAACCTACGGATAGCGTTCCGATACCTCAGTAAGGATTCGTTTAAGACTCTGTATACCATTTACGTCAGGCCCATACTGGAGTATGCAGCACCAGTTTGGAATCCACACCTAGTCAAGCACGTCAAGAAATTAGAGAAAGTGCAAAGGTTTGCAACAAGACTAGTCCCAGAGCTACGGGGATTGTCCTACGAAGAAAGGTTGAGGGAAATCGGTCTGACGACACTGGAGGACAGGAGGGTCAGGGGAGACATGATAACGACATATAAAATACTGCGCGGAATAGACGAGGTGGACAAAGACGAGATGTTCCAGAGATGGGACACAGACACAAGAGGTCACAATTGGAAGTTGAAGACTCAGATGAATCAAAGGGATGTTAGGAAGTATTTCTTCAGTCATAGAGTAGTCAAGCCGTGGAATAGCCTAGAAAGTGACGTAGTGGAGGCGGGAACCATACATAGTTTTAAGGCGAGGTATGATAAAGCTCATGGGGCAGGGAGAGAGAGGACCTAGTAGCAATCAGTGAAGAGGCGGGGCCAGGAGCTATGAATCGACCCCTGCAACCACAAATAGGTGAGTACAAATAGGTGAGTACACACAGTTGGTTGGTTAATTGAACTTAAAGCCTGTCGACACACGAGGGGTTGGTAAAGCTCCATAACACTATATCACCTGCAGTCAATAATACTTACTATAATCATAAATGTGGACCTATTTGAATTAAAATAAACCTAAAGTGCATATGTACTGGGATATATATACCGCTGCACGTGTACATGCACTGTTACTCTCGGCACACACTCTCACCATGGTTCGTACAATCACTGTCTTGCCAGCAGCGTGTTGTCATCACAGTTCAGATGACCCTCCGAACTGCAACATCATCACCCTTCTTTCAGAGTACAGGTACTGTACCCCTCACCTCCAGGACTCAAGTCCGGCTAACTAGTTTTCACCTGACTCGTTTCATAAATGGTGCCTTGCTCATACTCAAGATATACTCATTAGAATATACACACAGTGTTATGCATGTTGCCAACCATACCATGCACTAAATACCATGAACATGTTATTGGCCTCAGAGACTACCCATTTGACATACCTGGGATACCAATTATACAAATGTATTTTTGAGAGAAAACAGTGAAATTAGTTTTACAGTGGTGATTATTAACATAAAATGTGGCTCACAGCTCAGAGACAACGCCTTCGGCTCACAACTGAAAGATCCGGGTTTAGTTAGGAGCAACACCTGACTGGAGAGTTGCTCCCTGCTCACCTTGCAATAAATAGGTACCTGAGTTTATAGTTAACTTTTGAGTGATATCGTGAGGAAGAGAGTAAGTAGTAGTATGCCTTAGATAAGACTGAGCTTTGAAATGAACTGTGCTATAACAGTTTTTAGTCTTTTAACTGATCTGAAGTAGTATAACAGCTCCTAGTCTGTAAATTAGCTTTAGTAGGGTAACAGCTCTTAGTCTGTAAATAAGCTGAAGTAGGGTAAGAGCTCTGGGCATGTAAATTCAATTGTGTTGAATACATGTCAATTGAACCTTTGTAGACTTCAGAGCGATTTAGCACGTAAATACGGCAAAATAGGTTGTTCTTTATACATACATATATATATATATATATATATATATATATATATATATATATATATATATATATATATATATATATATTTCTTCCTGTAGGTGTTAATATAATACTCACGAATAAAACTAAATCCATGTGTGTTAATCAGGTTGATTAATGGGGTTTAAAGCCTGTCAACTACACGATGGTGACCTGGCCTTGGTTCCCTGAACTATCATAGCTCAACAATGTAAATGTATTTTGATCACAGAACACCAGGCTATTTTGCCAGAATCTAATCAACATCATTGTTGTAACAGCATCTTATAAATAAAAATAGGTTACATCAATCTTGATATTAATAGATTCTTGTAAAATATGCTATTATTCTGATAATGAGGAAACTTTTATACATAGGTCTAAGTCTAGCTTATCTACATAATTATACTTCCTGCCATTAACAGTGTGGTTCAGCTTAACTTACCTGCCTACCATACTTGCTACCATAATCATTGCACCAACTTAGCTGAAATTCATTTGCATCTCATCATTCTGAGATACTTCGCACTTTTTTGTAAGATGATCCACGGGATTGCCCTACATCACATGTACTCGCATCACATGTACTCGCATCACATGTACTCGTCCACCACAGTGTGAGGACACGATGGTGTGACTTATTAGCATGTCCTACTTCACCTTAGACGCCACCTCTCATTGCTTCAGCTCATCTTCCTGTTCTGCTTCAGAATTATCAAGGCTAAGGCACTGAACACTTCCTGACAGAGAGAAACGTTTTCACAATAAAAGGTTGTTCTACGTAGACTGAAAAACGTCTTTAACTTCATTTCCTAGACGTAACTGAACGTAAACTTTGTCATCAGAATTTTCCACACACCCAGAGTAATTTTATCTAAAGACTTCTATTATTTTTACTTCTTTATATGAAGCCGAGGCTGAGAACAATTTTTCACTATATCTTTGGCTTTAAATTTCTGCTAGCCGGCACTAAATTTTTTTCGCGTTCATTTTGACTAAGATCTAAATTATTTAGCTTATAATGCCAGATATTTTTTTTCCTGGAATTAGAACTTCATTTACACTTGTCTATATCCCTGATAAATCTGTCCTCGGGAAGAAGAAATCTTGCAATTTTAAGTGTAAAAATAAAAACATTATTTGTTAGTTAATTCAGCAGCTTAAAATAAATTTGTAATTATGTAGAATTATTAAATAAGAGAAGGCAGGCCGCTGGTCATAATTTACAGCCTGGTAAGTTGTAAAAGGAAGCAAGACATGGTAGCGTTGTCGTCCCACTTGATGTTCAGGGTCCTTTTCTATCTGATATTTGTCACAAACTGATGCCAGTTACAAGTATTGTTTTTCTTGCATACTTGATAAGATGCGCTCTAATGCTACACTTGTTTTTTTTTTTCCTAATTAACAAGTCGCTGTGCTGCCGAACTTCTCATATGGAGTAGGTTGGGTTTTTTCAAGTGGCGGTAAACAGTCACTCCTCGCGTTTATATAGACACCATTATCCTATCGTTCTTAATGATATTTATAACAGGAAAAAGTCTAACAATGGGTCATGCGCTTAACATTTATAATGAAGTCTTGTTGCTTGAGACCCGTGCTAGGAGAATGGTTCATTAGTTATATTTGTCGCGCATACATACTAATTAATATATCACACTACGGGTATGACATCATTTATGCGCCCAGTTGCCATACTATGGATGGCAATCAGAGATTTACAAAGGTACTCGGTTTACAGAGCAGCCGAGGGTTTATTTTTGTACTCGTGTTTGGAGGTACCTGAGGATGACCGAGATAAATGTTTGCATGTGTACTCAACGATTTGCAAACGTTTTATCGCAGTAATGAAATATTTACAAAGGTACTCTAAAGCTGACCGATGAATTCATGGTACTGTACATTATTTTATTTGTTTATCACTTATCCGCGAATGTAATGATGATACAAATAAACACAGGTTTCCAGAGGTAAATGATGAGCTCAGGCACTGGGCCTCTTAATGTTGCGTTTAATTACTAAAAATGCTGAATATTTCTATACATAAATTATATGAGACACGGTAGATAAGAGACTAACTACCAACATTGATGAATAAATTAATATATTTTACTGCGTCATTACAGTAGGTCAAGGTGGAATGCTCTGCTAGGATTTTTACTAATTTGTGAGTGAAAATGTTGGAAATTTCATGGATATTCCGAATTTTGTGTAAAATATTTGTAAAATTCTTGTTCATTTGTGAAGTATTTCTCAAAAAATATGCAGTAAAATAAATTCTATATAAGTTGTGGAAAATTGCATTTACTTGGATGTGTAATTATATACATAACAGTAAATGAATTATGATAACTATTATTTATCAGTTAGACAAGTAGGAATTTGGGACACTTAGGTCGCAAAAAATGTCCCCCTTCGATACCTACCACTGTCATATCCACAAGTTGCTCTGGACCTATTAATTAAATGAAATATACATACACCAGGAATACTGGTAAATATATAAATTTGTGGACTGTATATTAAAAATAATAAATAGTTACATATATACACAATTACATAACAAAAGGAAAATATATCTTAATATCACTCACCAATTTGACTGGAGATTAATGTGTATCATACTCAGAAAACCTCACTCTAACTAAATCTATGAAAATAATGCTGGCCAGAATTACACACAAATCTAGAGAGCTTATCTGAGGTTCCTGGAGCTGTCTTGTCCAGTCGTCTGATATCTCAAGTTATGCAGGAATGCACATCCACCAATTTCGCCTCCTATTTGAGAGGTGTCAACTCAATTTTAACCTCTAGAGCACGAAAATTTCTACCCATTACACCAACGTTCTAATACAAATTCAAAACCAAGATGGCGAGTTTCCTTCTGCGCAGACGCAGGCTTTCCGTTTTCTATGACATAAATATTATTAAATACAGTATGGCTACCTATTTACATAACTACTGTATTTCTGGAAAATATATACAGTATTTTCCACATAAGTATTGTCTGGGTAATTTTTTACATTAAGGTTTGCAAATTTAATTGTAATCTAGTTAAAACAATGCAGTAGTAATATCAAAAATGCTACTTCTGCTTGATTAACCATAACCATGACAATATATAATACGATGATATACATGGAGAGGGTTTCGGGGGTCAATGCCCCCGCAGCCTGGTCTGTGATCAGGCCTCATGGTGGATCAGGGCTTGATCATCCAGGCTATTACTGTTGGCCGCATGTAAACCGACGTACGAACCACAGCCCGGCTGATCAGATACTGACTTTAGCTCCTGATTTGGTATTAGTTCCTGTAGGATTTTCCAAGTGTATATTATCATGTATCTTTCTTGCCTGCGTTCCAGGGAATACAGATCAAGGGACTTCAACCGTCCCCGGTAATTTAGGTGCTTTATCGTACTTATACGTGCCGTGAAGTTCTCTGTATATTCTCAACTTCTGCAATTTCGCCTAGCTTGTAAGTATTTGATCACTCTTAATGAATCATAATTTCATTTGACTTTCAGATGAATCAACTACACAGAATTTACTGTATATATGCGAAATAAAGCAACAATATCCATCTTTTTTACCCAAAACACTTTTTTAGCTCACAATCAAAGCTTCGTCTTAAAGTCAAGCACGATTATTTAAGTTGTAAATGTATGTTAGGTATTACATTTTCTCTCTCTTCCTAATTTGGAGTGTGGAGCAGTGCCGCGTGCCTCGTTGTGCTCCGGGTTTTCTCGTGTTTTCACGGTCGCTCTTACGTGCTAGAACTTTAATTTGTGCCATCAATCCTATACGATACATCCCTCTAGCGCCTGGAACCAATCTTGGGCGGAAAACATTATATACTGAGTCAAAAAAAGAGAATTAGTGTGCACTACCTAGCAGAGCTTACTGCCAGAGGGGAATTATAGGCCTGTGTTCCGTGTGCAAAATAATAATAATAGAACTTTTCTTTGTCAGAGGAAAGAAAGTCTCCCTGATAACATTATGTATACATAGTGTATAGTGTATACTACAGTGGCTCCCTAGTATATAGATGATAAAGGCTAAAGTGTCATTTGAAAACAGGTGAATTTGTAAATGAAGTGATAAGCCTATAGAGGCAGGTGCCAGAAGTCGCCAGAAACTTACCACAGTCGTCAGCTGTTTTAATAATCTTCCTGGCCTGCTAGTGTTCTCGCATATAATCTAGTGATACCAGTGAATAGCAGAATACAGTGCTGTAGTAGCAACTAACCAGTATTATGATGGTACTTAGTGGAGTGGAGTGACTTTCATTAGTTTCTTTTTCTTGAAATACCAGACGTTACTGTGAATTTCATATAACCTGTAGTTACCAGCGGTCGCAATATACACAACGAGAAGCAATTATTACTACAGAAAAAGCGTCCTTTCTCCAAAATTTCCACCAGTCAACTATAGTGATAATATAGCATTTATTGTGGTGGAGACGAAAAAAAAAACTAGAAAAGCTAGATACAACGATTGATAAACAAGGGTTGAGGCTCGACCGTTCGTCACTGTAGGAGCTGCCAGAAATCACCGGCTCTTCAACACGCAAGTTATACTTTTGTATCAATCAAATCACATATTACTCGGGTAGATAATTTCAAGTAGATCCTTCATGTGTTAGCCCAAATCACCGACTAGTATGTTTTAAATAAGTGACCCACTGATCAGATCAGATCGACTGGTCCGAACCCTCGACTGGTCCAAACCCTTGATGGTCCGAACCCTTGACTGGTCCGAACCCTTGATGGTCCGAACCCTTGACTGGTTTCAAACGGTTTCGTTGGACAGTAAAGCAGACTGTAAACGGATGGGGTTGTAGGCGCCCTTATCAAACACAAACAATAAATATAAATCAGGAACGTACATGGTAAGCTGTCCAATTAGTTAGAAATAGAAATACAAATAGCTAGATCTTCATTTAAGGAGGTTATTAATAGAGTATTCAAGAGGTTGCTAGTAGAATTACAGTAAATCAACCACTCAAATCATTATGAAGCTGTGCGTAGTCTGCAGTCAATCAAACAAACGGGCTTCCACATGGATAAATTGTCATTTTTGTGGAAATTGGTGTCACGCCCCTTGTGCAGATATCCAAGAACTAGCTACAAGCAGTATTAAAACAGGGAAGTGTTTTTGGGCATGCCCAAATGAGGAAAATCTGTGGACTAAAATCACAAGGGTATTAAAAGAGGACAACATCAAAGCTGCTTTCATAGACAACCTGGAAACTTTCTACAACAGATGGGAACATAAAAAGTCTGGGCTGAATGGTACTGCCCTTGATACTGGCCATGTAATCAGAAACTGTAAGAGGTGCTGTCCTGGGAGACAGTAATGGTGAAGCTGGAGGTGCTGGTGAAGCTGGAGGTGCTGTCCTGGGGACAGTAATGGTGAAGCTGGAGGTGCTGTCCTGGGAGACAGTAATGGTGAAGCTGGAGGTGCTGTCCTGGGAGACAGTAATGGTGAAGCTGGAGGTGCTGTCCTGGGAGACAGTAATGGTGAAGCTGGAGGTGCTGTCCTGGGAGACAGTAATGGTGAAGCTGGAGGTGCTGTCCTGGGAGACAGTAATGGTGAAGCTGGAGGTGCTGTCCTGGGAGACAGTAATGGTGAAGCTGGAGGTGCTGTCCTGGGAGACAGTAATGGTGAAGCTGGAGGTGCTGTCCTGGGAGACAGTAATGGTGAAGCTGGAGGTGCTGTCCTGGGAGACAGTAATAGTGAAGCTGGAGATTTTGTCCAGGTAGTCGGGAATTATACGCAGGAAGGAATACATATAAATGACCTCATAGGGGACAGGAGCCGTAGTGGGGAAACAAGTGTAGTCAAAGATAAGATAAAACCAATATTGCAAACTAGAAATACCACAGGAAATAGCAAACAAGAGGACTCCACTAGCTATATAGCTATATAGTGAGGATATATTACCAAAAACAACTGGTGGGAGCTCCATTGTTGGTGCTAGGGAGGATAGGAATAAGACAGGGAAACATGCACCAACAGGGAATACAGTCACAGAAACCCAAGGCAAACGGAAACCAAGCCTGTGCACATACTATGCACTTGGTATCTGCAGACATGGGAAATCTGGAAAAACAGACGGGACGTGCAACTATGACCACCCTAGAAAATGCCATGCCCATATGACAACAGGAAAATGCAAACTCCCTTCCTGTAAGCTTTTTCACCCTGAAATGTGTACCTCTTCAGTACAGGAAAGACTGTGCTATAACTTAAATTGCCAGGCACACCATCTAAAGGGTACAAAAAGATACAAAACATCCAGGCCATGGGAAAACCTGGGTAGCCACAGCCACTCAAGAGGGAGAGGTTTTTTAGTGCCAGGAAGGAAAAAAAACTGGCAGGAAATGGCAGAAATCGTACACCAAATCCAGTCATTCCTGGAGTGGAACCACAGTCGATGGCCTCCACTCCAAACCAACAGATACAGATACTAATGCCGGAAAAAAAATCCCCCCCAGTACCAACAATACCACCAGTTCGATGACATTCTTCTTTGCAAATATACAGGGTCTAAAGCCAGCAACAAACAACAAAATACCTTTCATCCGTGGACTGCTTGCAGAGGCAAAGGCAATGTTCGCGGCTTTCACTGAGACCCACATAAAGGATCACTTGGACAACGAAATATGGATCCCAGGTTACAACCTATACAGATGTGACAGAGTGAACAGGCAAAAGGGGGGGGGGGGGGGTTGGCCTGTACATTGCAGAGTCACTTGTTTGCACAGAACTGCTAAATGCCTCAAATGATGTAGTGGAAGTTTTAGCAGTAAAGGTCGAGAACCAAAACCTAGTCATTGTGGTAGTCTACAAGCCTCCGGATGCAACATCCCAGCAATTCCAGGAACAGCTGTTAAAAATTGACCACTGTCTGGAAAATCTTCCAGCTCCTGCACCCAACATCTTGCTCCTGGGGGATTTCAACTTAAGGCACCTAAAATGGAGGAATATAGCAAATAATATTGTTGCAGTAATAACACCAGGAGGCAGCTCTGATGAAAACTCACACTCACACGAGCTTTTAAATCTCTGCACAAAATTCAATTTAAACCAGCAAATAATAGAGCCTACTAGACTGGAGAATACACTAGACCTCATCTTCACTAACAATGATGATCTGATAAGAAATGTCACCATATCAAAAACAATATACTCAGATCACAACATAATTGAGGTTCAGACATGTATGCGTGGAGCCCCAGACCGACATAATGAGACTAGTCACGAGGGAGCATTCACCAAATTCAACTTCAATAACAAAAACATAAAGTGGGACCAAGTAAACCAAGTCCTAACCGATATAAGCTGGGAAGATATACTAAGCAACACAGACCCCAACGTATGCCTAGAACAGATTAACTTGGTGGCACTCGATGTATGCACAAGGCTTATTCCTCTAAGAAAAAGGAGGAGTAGATGTAAAATAGAAAGAGACAGGCGCTCCCTTTACAGGCGACGGAAAAGAATAACAGAGCGGCTAAAAGAGGTCAATATATCTGAAATGCGTAGGGAGACACTGGTCAGAGAAATAGCAAGCATCGAACTCAAGCTAAAGGAATCTTATAGGAGTCAGGAATCGCGGGAAGAACTAAAAGCCATAAATGAAATCGAAAGAAACCCAAAGTATTTCTTCTCCTATGCCAAATCAAAGTCGAGAACAACATCCAGTATTGGGCCCCTACTTAAACAAGATGGGTCCTACACAGATGACAGCAAGGAAATGAGTGAGCTACTCAAGTCCCAATATGACTCAGTTTTTAGCAAGCCGCTAACCAGACTGAGAGTCGAAGATCAAAACGAATTTTTTATGAGAGAGCCACAAAATTTGGTTAACACAAGCCTATCCGATGTTATCCTGACGCCAAATGACTTCGAACAGGCGATAAATGACATGCCCATGCACTCTGCCCCAGGGCCAGACTCATGGAACTCCGTGTTCATCAAGAACTGCAAGAAGCCCCTATCACGAGCCTTTTCCATCCTATGGAGAGGGAGCATGGACACGGGGGTCGTCCCACAGTTACTAAAAACAACAGACATAGCCCCACTCCACAAAGGGGGCAGTAAAGCAACAGCAAAGAACTACAGACCGATAGCACTAACATCCCATATCATAAAAATCTTTGAAAGGGTCCTAAGAAGCAAGATCACCACCCATCTAGAAACCCATCAGTTACACAACCCAGGGCAACATGGGTTTAGAACAGGTCGCTCCTGTCTGTCTCAACTATTGGATCACTACGACAAGGTCCTAAATGCACTAGAAGATAAAAAGAATGCAGATGTAATATATACAGACTTTGCAAAAGCCTTCGACAAGTGTGACCATGGCGTAATAGCGCACAAAATGCATGCTAAAGGGATAACAGGAAAAGTCGGTCGATGGATCTATAATTTCCTCACTAACAGAACACAGAGAGTAGTCGTCAACAGAGTAAAGTCCGAGGCAGCTACGGTGAAAAGCTCTGTTCCACAAGGCACAGTACTCGCTCCCATCTTGTTCCTCATCCTCATATCCGACATAGACAAGGATGTCAGCCACAGCACCGTGTCTTCCTTTGCAGATGACACCCGAATCTGCATGACAGTGTCTTCCATTGCAGACACTGCAAGGCTCCAGGCGGACATCAACCGAATCTTTCAGTGGGCTGCAGAAAACAATATGAAGTTCAACGATGAGAAATTTCAATTACTCAGATATGGTAAACACGAGGAAATTAAATCTTCATCAGAGTACAAAACAAATTCTGGCCACAAAATAGAGCGAAACACCAACGTCAAAGACCTGGGAGTGATCATGTCGGAGGATCTCACCTTCAAGGACCATAACATTGTATCAATCGCATCTGCTAGAAAAATGACAGGATGGATAATGAGAACCTTCAAAACTAGGGAGGCCAAGCCCATGATGACACTCTTCAGGTCACTTGTTCTATCTAGGCTGGAATATTGCTGCACACTAACAGCACCTTTCAAGGCAGGTGAAATTGCTGACCTAGAAAATGTACAGAGAACCTTCACGGCGCGCATAACGGAGATAAAACACCTCAATTACTGGGAGCGCTTGAGGTTCCTGAACCTGTATTCCCTGGAACGCAGGAGGGAGAGATACATGATTATATACACCTGGAAAATCCTAGAGGGACTAGTACCGAACTTGCACACGAAAATCACTCACTACGAAAGCAAAAGACTTGGCAGACGATGCAACATCCCCCCAATGAAAAGCAGGGGTGTCACTAGCACGTTAAGAGACCATACAATAAGTGTCAGGGGCCCGAGACTGTTCAACTGCCTCCCAGCATACATAAGGGGGATTACCAACAGACCCCTGGCAGTCTTCAAGCTGGCACTGGACAAGCACCTAAAGTCGGTTCCTGACCAGCCGGGCTGTGGCTCGTACGTTGGTTTGCGTGCAGCCAGCAGCAACAGCCTGGTTGATCAGGCTCTGATCCACCAGGAGGCCTGGTCACAGACCGGGCACGCGGGGGCGTTGACCCCCGGAACTCTCTCCAGGTAAACTCCAGGTAACAAATTCGTGTAACCATTGAGGAGGTGCGGGGCGAAGGAGGGGTTATTGAGGTGGTTCGGACATGTAAAGAGGTTGGAAGGAAATAGAATAACTTCGAGAGTGTGTAAATCTGTAGTGGAGGGATGGCGAGGTAGGGGTCAGCCTGTGAAAGGTTGGAGGGAGGGGATAAAGGAGGTTTTGTGTACGAGGGGCTTAGACTTCCAGCAAACATGCAATGAGCGTGTTAGATAGGAGCGAATAAAGACAAATGGTTGTTAGGACTTGACGTGCTGTTGAATGTGAGTAAGGTAACATTTATGAGGGATTCAGGAAACCGGCAGGCTGGACTTGAATCCTGGAGATGGGAAGTACAGTGTCTGCACTCTGAAGGAGGGGTGTTATTGTTGCAGTTTTATAACTGTAGTGTAATCACGCCTCTGGCAAGATAGTGATGGAGTGAATGATGGTGAAAGTTTTTCTTTTTCGGGTCACCCTGCCTTGGTGGGAGAAGGCCGATGTGTTAATAAAAAAATTAAGTACCCCCTTCCAATATGCCCACTTATCACGCTATACAAATTGTGGTTGTAAAGTTTATACTCAGGTATTAAAGTATGATCCAAGGAAGGGGAAGGTAGCTCCAGTTCCTTGAATCAAGAGCCTTTCTCTGACATGCAGGCACTTCCCTTGTTGCAATAAATCAATTTATTCTTAATTTTTAAAGGGGTGGATCGGTAAGCCAGCGGAAGGCCTCGGTCAGATGACCAAAAGCTGCAATGGCTGGTCATCATATTGCCAAGATCTGCGTTAGGAAACATTTGCCCTGTGTACTGACACATCTTACCTAACCTAATATCCTTTGTAAAGGGGATAGGGGGGGGGGTTAGTACCCACGTAGGAATGGTGAATGTGTGCTGCTGTACTCAAATTTTTGAGTACCATTGTGTGAATAACTATAACGCAGTGTTGAAGGTGTGGTTTAAACATAGCTTTTATAACCTTGTAACTGTACTGTGGACTACTGTAGTCACAATATAATCGAGTATTGAAATTTACCAATAAAATACTTTTTTAATTTGTTATAAAATTGAAGTTATGAATCTAATGAATATAACAATGTGTACTTTTAAAAGAGATCAAATGATCATTATACATATGAGCAAAAATCAGTACTCTGCGATTTTAAATTTCCAAAAACGTTTGTAAATTAATAAATTTAGCGTCATGAAATTACGGCGCTCTGAGAAAAATCTTTTTTGCTTTTTTAATTTTAAAAATAAAAGCAGTATCATTTAGTTAACTCAGTAGTTTAAAGTTTATTTTTAATAATGAGTTCTTAAAAATAAATATGGCAAGGAAGAACTTCGACAAGATGATAATTTAGTGAGTTGTTAAATGTGGCAGGGCCAGTACTGGCGTCGTAGTTCGGGCGGGAAGCTGGGTCTTTTATTGTTTCCTGATCTGCCACTATTTGCTTACACTTGTGAGTATTATTAAGTTTTGATCTATTTTGTATATTCCTAATAAGATATACCTTGATGCCACTTAAATATAATGGTAGTTTTCCCCCTAATTAATTAAGTCTCGCTAAACTCAGGTGGAGAAGGTTGGAATTTCTTCATCAAAGATGGCAGGCAGTCACTCCACGTTTTTAGTGATCATTATCCCATCTTTAGTGACACTTGTGATACGTGGGAAAATGTCTGACAAAGGAGCATTGCAATTAACCTTTGCACTTAAGGCTTGCTGTAAGAATCTAGCATAGCTGTTATTACATAATTATTGTAATCGGGAGACCCATTCTGGGAGAATAATAATAATAATAATCTTTATTTACTACAAGTACATGTACATGGTTTACAGTCCTAGCGGACAACAATGACATACTACTACATAGAAAGCCACTTTGTTATGCTGAGCATCTCGGGCAAATTAGGTCAGTGTCCCAGGATGCGACCCACACCAGTCGACTAACACCCAGGTACCCATTTTACTGATGGGGAACATAGGCAACAGGTGGAAAGAAACACGCCCAATGTTTCTACTCTGGCTGGGAATCGAACCCAGGCCCTCACCGTGTGAAGCGAGAGCGTTAACCACCAGGCCACCAGAGCCATTGGTTCACTAAGAAGACCGTGAATTATTTTTGTCGCAAATACATCGTAATTAATATAGCATTAGACAGTTTTATGGACGCAGTTGCCATGCAATGGGGGGGGGAGTGAGATTTACAAAGGTACTCTTTTACAGAGGTAGTCAAGGGTTTATTTCTTGACTCAACTTCGGAGGTGATTGGGGCTTATCGAGCTAAATCCCTTCCCCCTTAGTGGGCTCGATCCAAGTAATTGAACCTGCTCTCCTTTCCTTGGATCGAACCTTATGCCACCCATTCTCCAGAGGCTGTATAACCGCTACGGGTTTAGCCTTCTCATACTAACAATAATAAATGATGTAAATGTTTGCAGGTGTATTCACCGAATGTTTTAAAGTTTTGAGGTAACGAAATATTTACAAGTAATCAAAAAAGCCTACAAATGAAGTCATGCTGTTAGACAAAAGCTGTGCCATAATGACTGTACTAGGGGTGGGGGTGGGTTGGATAAGATAAGATAAGATTTTGTTCGGATTTTTAACCCCGGAGGGTTAGCCACCCAGGATAACCCAAGAAAGTCAGGGCGTCATCGAGGACTGTCTAACTTATTTCCATTGGGGTCCTTAATCTTGTCCCCCAGGATGCGACCCACACCAGTCGACTAACACCCAGGTACCTATTTGCTGCTAGGTGAACAGGACAATAGGTGTAAGGAAACGTGTCGGAATTTCCACCCGCCGGGAATCGAACCCGGGCCCTCCGTGTGTGAAGCGGGAGCTTTAGCCACCAGACCACCGGGTCACACTGGAGAGCTTTGTGGTTGCTATCTGGCTGGATGGGGAGGGGCTAGGTGACCTGTTTGGAAGCAATATTATTACTAGTTTTATTTTGGAGGGCTGAGGAAATTTTGGGTTATACTCCAGGCCTGAAGCCCCCCCTCCCCTTTGGCACCATTACTGCTGTAATATTGGTTTAGCATTTTCCCCACACATGTTGTATTAACAATATTGATCCCCTCAAGGAAGGTTCCTTGATGTTGGTGAGGGGCTCTTGATTTAGGGAATTGGATCTGTGCTCCAGTTCCCTGAATTAAGCCTGAATGCCTTCCACATCCCCCCCAGGCACTGTATAATCCTCCGGGTTTAGTGCTTCCCCCCTTGAATATAATAATAATAATAACAATATTGATGGACTCAGGTTTGCAGAAGTAACTCATTAATTTTCATTTAGGCTTGGCACATAACTTTTTTCTTTTTCGTAATAGTTATCGACAATTACTCGGTGAAGTTGGTTAATATTTTACACTTTTCAGTACATATCGCCTATGAACATCATGGAACAAGTAATCATTTCGTGTGCAAATTATTTTGGGAGATGTGCATGTATATAAGTCACACAGAACATTGAAGTGTGTCTTGTGCCTGGCTCAGTGTGAACGAAGACAGGTGACATTTTCAGGTCAGTTATGTAACTGAATCTTACTTTACCTTAACTAGACGATACATAACCTAAGTTGATGCGTTAATAAAAATGCTTGGCTCAATCTATTTCTTAATTTAAAATAATGACTAAATAATTGGCCTCTTCATTGACCTAAAAACGCCTCGAATTAGAACACTATGGAATAAGAGGACATGCTCTCTCATACATGAAATCTTACTTGGATGAGAATCAACATGTGACTTTTAATGACTGCTCAGCAACCCAATCAATCAACATTTGTATCAGCTTATGTATTATATTATGTATATATGCTGTAACTTCATCTTATGGCTCATAAGAAATAACATTTTTTTTTTTAAATTGATTTATACCATTACTTTCCTTGACATTATCAGTTAACCCATTCCAGTCTTTCATAGCAGCTACTGTATATGACCACAACTATGCCTGTCTCCTTATACTTCACTGACCTCACCTCCTGAAATGAACTCCATAACAAAATAACATAAAAATTCTATGTAATTCCAGCAAAAATATGAACTATCATGTGATACAGAAAGTCTCATATGTGTCATCACTAGCCATTACAATAATCTTCAGCCGTTCACTTAAATCTCAACTCTTCCAAGACTCAGAAGATCTGGACTCACCCCATCCACAAAGTTGGTGATTAAACTGACATAACCACAACAGCACAACTGACAGTAAAATAAAAGTGGAAGGCATGATTTACAAATAAAAGTTATTAACATGATTACAGCACAGTATTACAGTACCACCATCTTTACCAGTTTTGACCCAGAAAATTTACTGCTATTATGCTATCTATTAATATTGTACTAGTTTGCTGCTGTCAGGATTACTCAAATTTGGAATTCATTACCAGAAAATGCTAAATTAACCCAGTCTGAAAATCAATTTAAGACTTCTCAAAAGTCACTTAATCACCCTAGACTAAATATTCAATACTCAATATTTAACATTACCAATAAATCTACCAATTACCTAAATCTTAAAACTTCAAGACTAGACAACCAAGTTCATATATTGACAAATTACCACATAGAAGTATACATACCTACCAAAAGCAGTATTGCCATTCACTAAATTGTAGCATTCTCGTTCTGTAAACTACTGGAAACTACTCTTGAATCATGTTTCATAAAAAGCATTATTTGAATATATGAATACATATATCCTTTTGGTTTTCTCTAAATTAGATTCACTTATAATTAATAGAACTACTGTACAACTATGATAAATTTCTTTAGTGTTAAGTAGTCAGTAAGCCATTAAATTAAGTCGCCCCATAAAGCATAGGCATAATAGAGGCTCTCTTTGCACTGCAACCCATTATTGTAAAAACATTATCTCAGTGTACTACTTGCAAATCAATAAATAAGTTTGAATTTGAATTTTGAATATCAAGGTAGCCACACATCCTTGAAATGTCCTTGCAGAAAATCAAATATCATTGAAACTTGAAAAAATTTTGAAATGTCTTAGATATTCATGTTTAATTAATGCATTTGAATGTTGAATATACTATAATCAAAATGATTCCTTAGACAGGAAAGAGGCCTGTCACAGTATCCTGCAGCCTGTTAGAATATTAGAGTTAGTACATATCTCAGATAAGATCAGGGTATTTGATCATATCTCCTCCAGAAAAAAGTAAATTACTTGAAAGACAATTAATTTCAAATTAAGAAATACAACACTGGCATTCTATAAGAGATGCAGTGTTTATGCTTTATGTGAATTCTGTAAATCAGACATTCATGTAATAAAAAACACTAGAAACTTCTTTCATTGGTGTATCAAATTGACTGGTTGAACTGACTCACGAAATCGTAATGACACGATTGCAAGCAAACCATACCCCGGCTGGGATTGAACCCGCGGTCAGAGAGTCTCAAAACTCCAGCCCGTCGCTAACGCGACGGGCTGGAGTTTTAAGACTCTGACTGCGGGTTCAATCCCAGCCAGGGTATGGTTTGACTGGTTGAAGGTCTCAGCATCCAAAGACATCAGAAGATTGTCATTAAACAACCAGTGATATTGAAAGTGGGCAAGCAGTACCCACTGTCCTTATCCACCATGCACATCAAGCAACTTTTAGTAATGCTGCAACTACTTCATCAACAGACAACCAAAAAGCATCTTCACAGTCTGCTAAAGGAAAACAATCTTCTCTTGTTTCAGAAAAAATTGCCTGAAGGCTGTAATTATCTGGGTTTTATGTATCATGTAACCCAACAATTTCTCTACCACTTTTAAATAAAACTGTGAATGAAATCCTCTGAGAAATATTCCTGAATTCAGAAGCACACGTATCTAAAAAAAAAAATTCACATGTCAAAACAAAATTTTCTCAAATCATAACTCTTATTCTAACCCCATATTTAGCTAGTGACTTGATTGCTACTCTTCACAATTTTTTTTTTTTTTTTTTTTTTTCTGAAGAGCCAGTCAGTAGGGTGAATAATGACAAAGGGATATCTAATGTAGACAATAGGATGATGATTTTTTTTTTTTTTTTTTACCTTGGTGGCTGTCTTCAGCCAGGCAAGATGACCCAAGAACAGAACACTATCATTATTATCGTTATCATCATTGTCGTAATAATCATGGGAAGTGCTAAACTCGTAGGGATCATATGAACAGTTCCCAGGGAATGGGAGGCGATCAGGGTTGATCCAAGAAAAAGTTGGGTAGCTTCAGTTTCTTAGATCAAGAGCCACCCATCTATTTGCAGGGTGAAATCATTAGCTACGTTAAAACTTACAGATATCTTGGTGTAGATGTACCCTTTAACAAATCCACTATACCACAACTAAACAAGAAATGTAAAGCTAGGCTAAATGCTCTCAAAGCTGTTGCTGGCTACAATCCCAACTATGGTGCTAATGTGAGAATCGTGAGAATGATGTACATAGCCTATGTTAGGTCCTTAATTGATTATGCTGCTCCCATGTTGATATTAGCTAGAGAAAGTTCCCTCCGACCCTTGGAGTTAATGCAAAATGAAGCTCTCAGGACTATTCTTGGCTGTCCCAGATCTACAAAAGTTCTTAACATGAGGAAGGAGCTTGGTATTTCTAGTATCAGTGATAGGATTGTTGAAATTAACACTGTACTCGGTATTAGAATGTTGAGAAACGAACCAGACACTGTCACAGTGAATCTTACCAAGTGTCTAGAGGTAAATACACACAGATCTAAATGGATTGTGAAAACGTGCAATTGCATTAAGTTTTATAACCTGCATGAACTGTATCACTGTAGGCAACAAGAGCATTTCACCCCTCCATGGAAGATGTGTTCATTTAATATCACATACCTACAAGTCCCTCCCAAGAAGCTCATTGCTAGTAATCCCTTCCTTAAATTTCTTGTTAGAGCAACTGCTCAAGAAGAAATTTTTCGCCTAGCTGGTAGTAATAAGTTATCACAAGTTATATACACTGATGGATCTAAACAGGAGTCTTCTGGCAGGGCTGCATCTGCTCTTGTTGCCACCTCCCTAGTTAAGAACGATAATAAATTTGTTGAGTTAGGCATAAGAATTAACAACTGGGCGTCTAAACTGCAAACTGAATTGTTTGCAATCCTAATGGTGCTAAAGCTAACCTATGACACTGAGCTTGACTCTATCATCATTACTGATTCTATGTCATCATTGAAGGCTCTTGGCTCATATAATGACTCCAACAACATGCTCATTGGGGAAGCCAGGTATAGATACTCAAAAATTAGGGACAAAGGAATTAATGTACAATTGCTATGGATCCCATCACACATTGGATTACTCCTTCATGATAAAGTTGATATGTTAGCCAAGAAGAGTATCCAGAAGGAGAACGTAGAATATAACTTTGGTATAACTGTGTCTAGCATTCTACCTGGAGAGAGTTCCGGGGGTCAACGCCCCCGCTGCCCGGTCTGGAGAGAAGTAAATAATGAAGATGATTGTTATAGGAATGCAGTTAGAAGCCTGAGTAGATCTATAACCCACTATGATAACATGAACGTAGATAAGTATGTTTATGGAGCAACTTGCAATGTGAACAGACTGACTGATGTTGTAGTGGCCAGGCTTAGGCTTGGTTACAAGTACTTCTGGCAGTTTGGGAGACACACAGATGATGATCAAACTAAATGTAAATTATGTGATCAGGCATATGGTCACTCTCTTGAACACTATGTGCTTAATTGTCCACTTATTGAGGAATACAGAGACAGACAGTATAATAACCTATGTGACATGTCAAGATATCTTATTAATGAAAATAAGATACCAGATATACTAAGCAAATTTCCTAAATTTGCTTGTAACAGATAAGTGAACTATAGATATGTAGATATAAATCCATATGTATTCCTGTTAACCCTTTGGGGCCTAGTTCCTAGGCCTTTTGTGTATCCACATGCACCCCATATCCATCCACCCCATATCCATCCACAGGATGGATATGGGGTGCACAATAAACTAGCCACTTCGGTGGCAAAATCTAAATCTAATCTTAGATCAAGAGCCATTTAGTGGCATCAAGTCACCCCTTTGAAAGAACATGGTGCTGGAGCTCATAATTCTCAAAAAAATAATAAATAATGCAATAAAAATTGTAAGTCTTATGAGTCATACAAGGAAGTTACAGTAGTTAATTTTACATTCCAATTAGTTACATGGTTTTATATAATTATAATATACAAATATATTTTGATACAGACCCTTGAGAGAACTTTAACAGAAAATCATTATGGACATTGTCAGTGATGATGATCTGTGAAATGTTTGAACTTTAGTGATGTTCAGACAGTTAAAAGAAAGTAGTATGTATTAGCTTTAAAAACATTTACATTAGTACTTAACATTTTGAAGTGAGTGGAGAGGGAGACTATGGATCTCCTCATTCTTTTCACTGTGCCACAATGAGGATAACTCATTGCACAAACTCTTGTCTCTACCTTTATTATCTTAGTTGACCAGAGCAGCGCTGTATAGCCCTTGTGGCTAAGCGCTTCTTTTTTATTATAATAATAATTAGTTGACCAGATCATTGATTCTCTTATATCAAACACACATTCCATCTCCCTGATGCATGCACCACTTCTTAGCATCTCAGTCACCTCCACTCTTTTCATAATAGTCATAGTTTCAGGCAATCTTCTATGCTTCACCAGCATCACCTGCACTTTGAAAGCCATAACAAATATCCAGAGTTGATAAAAAGAAGGAAAAACTAAGCAATGTGCACTGAGCTAAAATTATGGGTATGCCTCCAGATACACTGGTTTGTTCATATCCCATCACCCTCCCTCACACCCTTCCCTACAGTATGTACTAAGACAATAGAGTTTCCTAATGCATATTGGGGAGGTCTCAGGCCTGCCTCCTGTGGCACTCCTTAATGGAAATGCACATCACTAAGGAAGTAAATTCTGCTCCAGTACTCCATAACAGAAATGCATGTGACCAATGGGAGCCTATTTCACTTTTTCGTGGCGCAATGGAAATAGGTGCACCTCTGTTGGAAATGAAAACCTAATTTAATTAAATTGCTTAATATTGAAAATGCAAGTTAAGATTGCCCAGTGTATGGTTTTCTACTGTACTATCTTAATGATACACTTTGAATCTGTTATAATTCACCTAGCAATAACTTTTTATTAACCTCATTATAAATTATTTGGTCATTATTTACTAGTCAAATTAATTAAATTAGCTAATTTAATAACTTGCAGTGACCTTTGTTTAACCAGCTCTTGGTAAAGGAGTGGAAATAACCTGTAAGGACTTAAGATAATTTACCCATCCACCCTACCAGTGTGCCATGATTTTTACATTTTGTATTTGATTTCAGATGCTGTAGTTTTTTATTAGTTTTAGTACTGTTACACCTAAAGGAATATTTTTTTTTTTGGTTAGCATAAGTCTGCTATGACAAATCAAGCAGTAATTTCTGTCTTATTCATAGCGTACTTATATGCCCTTGAATTTTTGGGGGCCCTTGACATATCATAACAATTCTTTGTCCATTAGTCACATTACTGAATTCATGGGCAGAACTCTAAACTCATGGGGGGTTTTATTAATTACAGTCCAGGTCAAAGGTTATAGTCCACAGCAAATTTAATGAAAGGGGGGGGGAATCTCCCCATTAAGTGCACCAAAAAACAGATTACTGGTTTCTTTATCATGCACTCAGGTCACTCAAACGCCATAGGAAATATGTGATGCCCTTGTGGAAAATTACATTTATCTGAATGTATCATTATGTACATAACAGTAAATGAATAAAGATAATTATTATTTATCAGTTAGACAAGTAGGAATTTGGGACACCTAGGTCGCAAAAAATGTCCCCCTTCGATACCTACCACTGTCATATCCACAAGTTGCTCTGGACCTATTAATCATAAATGAAATATACATCACCAGGAATGCTGGTAAATATATAAATTTGTGAATTGTATATTAAATTAAAAAATGATTATATATAAATACACATTTATATAACAGAAGGAGAATATATCTTAAAATCACTCACCAATTTGACTGGAGATTAATGTGTATCATACTCAGAAAACCTCTGTCAGTACATGAAAATAACAACTGGCCAGAGTTATAACATAACAGACTTATCTGAGGTTCCTGGAGTTGTCTTGTCCAGTCGCCTGATATCTCAAGTTATGCAGGAATGCACATCCAACAATTTCGCCTCCTATTTGAGAGGTGTTAACCCAATTTTAACCTCTAGAGCATGAAAAATTCTTCCCATTACTAATGTCTGTTACTCCATTCAAAAAACACAAAATGGCGACTGACCCTTCTTTCAAAAATACAATATAGGGCATCTATTTACCTATAAATTACCGTATTTCTGGAAAATATACAGTATTTTCCACAGCCCTGTTGAAATATGTCCTGTAGCTCAATTGCTAGCGCACTCAGCTCACACGCTAAGGTCCGGTGTTTGAATCTCCTCCGGTACAGCTGAAAAACATTAGGGACATATTTCCATAAGACACCTGCTCTTCCTGTCCCTGTTCACCCATCACTTTAAAATGGGTACCTGGGTGTTAGTTGACTGGTGTGGGTCGCATCCTGGGACAAAACAGACCTAATTTGCCCGAAGTGCTCAGCATGACGAGGGGCTTTCTATATAGTAGTATGTCACAGATGTCAGCTAGGCCTGTATACCATGTACATATACTTGTAGTAAATAAAGATATTATTATTATTATTATTATTAACACAACACTCAAGTAACACTTGCAATACAAAATTGAATCTGCTAATTCCACCTATAGGTTAAGAGAATATTGTAGTAAGTGAATATACAGTAAAAATAAAGCTCGAGTGGAAATAATTGTAAGGAAAAACAGAGTAACTAGTGACATTTCATGTGTATTAAAGATTAAAGAATTTACAAATCAGTGTAGGTGAAGCAAAGAAATTAAAAATTTTTTGTCAAATATTTTACTGGTACAGTATACTGTATATATATTGTACAATGTACTGTATATGTAAAAGCAGGAAATGTAAAGGTTTGTTGCTTTCAAGTTTACAATAATTTTTTTCTACACCAGATTGAGAGATGGCATCTGAGAAAAGTGAGTCGCTGTTTTCTAGGGAGAACAGCAACTCTAGATCTGATATTGAGGATGACATGACCTCGTTAAACAGTGAAGCTTCCTGGAAGGATAAAAACCAAGAGCGCATTGTGCAGATTTCTTCACCTAGGTACAGAGACTGTCTCTTGACTAAAATTCATAAGGCTTACCAAGAGGTAAGTTTTTTTTTATGGTTTATAAAGTGGGAGGTCAATAATGTAAGGTTTGGAAGTCTGGAGAGCAAATAGACCTGGCTGTTAAAACTGAAAGCGGGGAGATGGTAGACAGGGAGGTGGAGGTAAAGTACTGCAGAAATGAGAGGATATTAAAATATATTAGATAGGGAGGTGGGCATACTGTACTGCAAAGATAGTGAGAAGATATTGTTATGAGTTGTTGAATGTTAACCTCTCCAGGGAGGAACCTTTATGTTTGTGAGAGGCTCTTGATGTCAGAAAATAAAATGGGTCTTAAATAAATAAGTAAGTTTGTTCAGGTACAGGTACACATAAATAGTTACATCAATTATCATACATTGCAGCATTTGTGTAGATTACCTAGGATAACCCAAAAAAGTCAAAGTGGCTTATTTTCATTCCGTTCCAATTCCCCATGTTTTGTGTAACTATTATGTGTTTAGCTCTCCCTCATAATTGTAACACAATAATAATAATATTAATAATGTTGAATATTAAAGATGTAAAGGAGCTGTGACTTCATGCACTGGGATGATGTATAGTCGTGGTTCTGACAAAAAGACAACTACCAAGTTGGGGATTTTGAGATGTTACCTAGAGTATACCTGGAGAGGGTTTCAGGGGCCAACGCCCCTGTGGCCCGGTCTGTGACCAGGCTTCGTGGTGGATCAGAGCCTGATTAACCAGGCTGTTACTGTTGGCCACATGCAACCCAATATACGAACCACAGCCTGGCTGGTTAGGTACTGACTTTAGGTGCCTGTACAGTGCCTTCTTGAAGACAGCCAGGGATCTATTGGTAATCCCCCTTATGTATGCTGGGAGGCAGTTGAACAGTCTAGGGCTGCACACACTTATTGTGTTATCTCTTATTGGGCTAGTGGCACCAATGCTTTTCATTGAGGGGATGTTGCATCATCTGCCGAATCTTGCTTTTGTCGGGAGTGATTTTCATGTGCATCTTTGGTACTAATCCCTCAAGGATTTTCCAAGTGTATATTATCATGTATCTCTCCTGCCTTCATTCTAGGGAGTACAGGTTAAGATTTTGTTCAGATTTTTAACTCAGAGGGTTAGTCTCCCAGGATAACCCAGCATTTTCTGCATCATTCAATCAATCAAGTTTATTCTCTATAAGGATTGCAATGCGGGGTTTACAGATTTTGGTTATTGTGTGGTTTACATGTAATAAAATACTAATTACAGAGGGGGCCACTAGGACACCTAGCATGGCTAGGTGACTGTTGGTCTTTTTCCATTGGAGTCCTTAAATCTTCTCCCTAGGGTGCAACCCATAACAACTGACCAACACCCAGGTACCTACTTATTGCTAGGTGAACAGGGACAGAAGGGGTAAGGAAATGTGCCCAGTGTTTCAGCCATGCTGGGAAGTGATCCTGGGTCCCTCAGTGTGTGAACTGAGTTGCAAAGGTTGGTAGATGAATTTGGTAGTGTGTGTAAAAGAAGGAAATTAAAAGTGAACATAGAAAAAGAGCAAGGTGATGAGGGTAGTGAAAATCTAGATAATGATAAATTGAATATCCTATTGAAGGGAGTATAGAGGAAGTAAATACATGTTCAGATATTTAGAAGTGGACTAAGATGGGTCTGTGAAAGACAAGGTAAACTATAGAATAGATGTGGGGGAAAATGTGAGTGGTGTGTTGAGGATTTTGTAAAAGGAAATTAGTTTATCTACAGAAGCATTTCTGAGTGAGATGTCTCTTAATTCATTAATTTTGTTGCACTCCAGTACATAATGACACAAGATAAAGATGTATTAATTAAACTAAATATAGAAGCATAAGAAGGGAATGTACCTGAATACAAGAAGGTCTCCAAAACAGTGGGCATCCACTCTAAGATACATTAATTTCTGCCTCTAACAGCACTGCTTACCTTCTACTATACTAATCTATCCTTATCTCATCTTTGGTACTTGTGCCTGAGGCTCTACTACAGCATATCACCTAAAGCCAATAATTTTGCCCAACAAAGAGCTACTGTATGAATGATCAACCAAGCAAGCACTAGACAACACATGTCCCCATTCCTGAAAAGTTTCAACTTATAAATAAATAAATATCTTTATTTACTACAAGTATATGTACAAGGTATACAGGCCTAGCTGACATCAATGACATACTACTATATAGAAAGCCACTTGTTATGCTGAGCATTTTGGGCAAATTAGGTCAGTTTTTTCCCAGGATGTGACCCACACCAGTTGACTAACACCCAGGTACCCATTTTATACTGATGGGTGAACAGGGACAGGGACAGGGACAGTAGATGTCTTTTGGAAATGTGTCCCTAATGTTTTCCAGCCATACCGGAGGAGATTCGAACCCTGGACCTCAGTGTGTGAGGCGAGTGCACTAGCGATCGAGCTACGGGACGCTTACTCAACACTGACAGGGTCAACAGGAAAGGTGGTGGAGTAGCGATGTATGTCAGAGACAATTTAAATTGTTGTGTTAGACAAGATATTAAATTAGAAGCGTCAGCCACTGAATCTGTTTGGTTACAGCTTCTCGAGGGCCGAGAAAAACTAATTTTGGGTGTGATTTACAGGGCCCCAAATCTTGATAGGGAGTGCAGTAAACTTCTATGGGACGAAATTCGTAAGGCATCTACATACGAAAATGTTGTGCTAATGGGAGATTTCAACTATAGACAGATTGACTGGAGCAATTTGACAGGAAATTTAGAGTCGGGTGACTTTCTTGATACGATCCAGGATTGTTTTTTAAAACAGTTTGTGACAGAGCCAACTAGGGGAAATAACCTCCTTGACTTGGTTCTTGCCAGTAGGGAAACACTAATTAATAATCTTGAGGTTAATGATGAGCTTGGGGAGAGTGATCACAAATCACTCAGTTTTAACATATCATGGAATTCCCCTAATAATGGCAATCAAGTCTCCGTCCCTGACTTTCGCTTGGCTGATTTCATAGGACTGAAAAATTACTTAGGTGGGCTGAACTGGAATGACCTGACTAGGGGTCAGGTAGGTGGTGATGGTTGCCGATATGATGCTTTCCAGGGCATAGTTCTAGCTGCTCAGTCAAATTATGTTCCAAATAGGGAAATCAGATCAAACAAAAATGATCCTAAATGGATGAACAATAGATTAAAATATCTGATTGGTCAAAAGAGAGGCATATATAGGCAAATCAAAAGAGGAGAGGGGCAATTAAGAAATCGATATATTCAGTTAAAGAGAGAAATAAAAAAGGGAATTAGAAAAGCAAATAGAGATTATGAGGTTAAAGTTGCAAGAGAATCGAAGACTAACCCAAAAGGATTCTTTCAGGTATACAGAAGTAAGATCAGGGACAAGATAGGCCCACTCAAAAGTTCCTCGGGTCAGCTCACTGACAGTGATAAGGAAATGTGTAGAATTTTTAACACATACTTCCTCTCAGTTTTTACACAGGAGGATACCAGCGATATTCCAGTAATGATAAATTATGTAGAACAGGACGATAATAAACTGTGCACTATTAGGGTCACAAGTGACATGGTCCTTAGGCAAATAGATAAATTAAAACCTAACAAATCCCCAGGCCCTGATGAACTGTATGCAAGGGTTCTAAAGGAATGTAAAGAGGAGCTTAGCACACCTTTGGCTAATCTTTTCAACATATCACTACAAACTGGCATGGTGCCAGATAAGTGGAAAATGGCAAATGTGATACCTATTTTCAAAACAGGTGACAGGTCCTTAGCTTCGAACTATAGACCAATAAGCCTAACCTCCATAGTGGGAAAATTTATGGAATCAATAATTGCCGAGGCAGTTCGTAGCCACCTTGAAAAGCATAAATTAATCAACGAATCTCAGCATGGTTTTACAAAGGGGCGTTCCTGCCTTACGAATTTATTAACTTTTTTCACTAAGGTATTTGAGGAGGTAGATCATGGTAATGAATATGATATTGTGTATATGGACTCCAGTAAGGCTTTTGACAGGGTCCCACATCAGAGACTATTGAGGAAAATTAAAGCACATGGAATAGGAGGAGAAATTTTTTCCTGGATAGAGGCATGGTTGACAAATAGGCAGCAGAGAGTTTGCATAAATGGGGAGAAATCAGAGTGGGGAAGCGTCACGAGCGGTGTTCCACAGGGGTCAGTGTTGGGCCCCCTGCTGTTCACAATCTACATAAACGACATAGATGAGGGCATAAAGAGCGACATCGGCAAGTTTGCCGATGACACCAAAATAGGCCGTCGAATTCATTCTGACGAGGACATTCGAGCACTCCAGGAAGATTTGAATAGACTGATGCAGTGGTCGGAGAAGTGGCAGATGCAGTTTAATATAGACAAATGCAAAGTTCTAAATGTTGGACAGGACAATAACCATGCCACATATAAACTAAATAATGTAGATCTTAATATTACGGATTGCGAAAAAGATTTAGGAGTTCTGGTTAGCAGTAATCTGAAACCAAGACAACAGTGCATAAGTGTTCGCAATAAAGCTAATAGAATCCTTGGCTTCATATCAAGAAGCATAAATAATAGGAGTCCTCAGGTTGTTCTTCAACTCTATACATCCTTGGTTAGGCCTCATTTAGATTATGCTGCACAGTTTTGGTCACCGTATTACAGAATGGATATAAATTCTCTGGAAAATGTACAAAGGAGGATGACAAAGATGATCCCATGTATCAGAAACCTTCCCTATGAGGATAGACTAAGGGCCCTGAAACTGCACTCTCTAGAAAGACGTAGAATTAGGGGGGATATGATTGAGGTTTATAAGTGGAAGACAGGAATAAATAAAGGGGATGTAAATAGTGTGCTGAAAATATCTAGCCTAGACAGGACTCGCAGCAATGGTTTTAAGTTGGAAAAATTCAGATTCAGGAGGGATATAGGAAAGTACTGGTTTGGTAATAGAGTTGTGGATGAGTGGAACAAACTCCCAAGTACCGTTATAGAGGCCAGAACGTTGTGTAGCTTTAAAAATAGGTTGGATAAATACATGAGTAGATGTGGGTGGGTGTGAGTTGGACCTGATAGCTTGTGCTAACAGGTCGGTTGCCGTGTTCCTCCCTTAAGTCAATGTGACCTGACCTGACTAGGTTGGGTGCATTGGCTTAAGCCGGTAGGGACTTGGACCTGCCTCGCATGGGCCAGTAGGCCTTCTGCAGTGTTCCTTCGTTCTTATGTTCTTATGTTCTTATAAAAAACATACACCTACTATTGTGCATACTACAGGTGGCTCTCCACATTCATGAGGATTAGAGGATCAAGAACTTTGCGAATGTTGAAAATTCGTGAATGTTTGGTGCACAAATATATTGTAGGGAAATATAATAATAGCATTTACACTAACAGCCCCCTTCAAGGCTGGTGACATTGCAGACCTGGAGAGTGTACGAAGAACTTTCACGGCACAGATAAGTGCGATAAGGCACCTAAACTACTGGGAACGGTCCTTGATCTGTATTCCCTCGAACGCAGGCGAGAGAGATATGTGATAATATATACCTGGAAGGTCCTGGAATGATTGGTACCAAACCTGCACACGAAAATCACTCCACATGAAAGCAAAAGACTCGGCAAGAGATGCAACATTCCCCTGATGAAAAGCAGGGGCGCCACGAGTACACTGAGAGACAGCACAATAAGTGTCTGGGGCCCAAGACTGTTCAGTTGCCTCCCAGCATACATAAGGGGGATTACCAATAGACTCCTGGCTGTCTTCAAGAAGGCACTGGACAGGCGCCTAAAGTCAGTACCTGACCAACCGGGCTGTGGTTCGTACATCAGCTTCCGTGCGGCCAGCAATAACAGCCTGGTTGATCAGACCCTGATCCACCATGAGGCCTGGTCTCAGACCGGGCCATGGGGGCATTGACCCCCCGAAACCCTCTCCAGGTAAACTCCAGGTAAGCCTAACAATACTGCTTCCTTAACCTACTGAACCATGAACAATCATAATGCACTTGAAAACATCGTAAAATACATATGTACTGTACATATATTGTATATACATACATGTTATGGTTTAATAACTAATAATGAACAAACAAAACGCTCAACGCTCGTAAGGTTAGGCAGATGAACTCTGATGACTTGTTATGATGATGACAATGATGGTGGTGATAATAGTTAGCCATGTAGTTACTGATGACAGTTGAATGGAGGTGATTATATGGAGTGTAACTGCATGGCATGATGGGTCTAGTGTGTGGATTCTAACTCTTCACTGCCAGCATCACTGCCGATAATAGGTGGTGGATCATCGACATTGTTAGAGTCAGCATTAGCAACAGGAGTAGTGGCAGGCTACTCCCGTTGCAACTGAGATCGTTTCCTCTTCATATCTACAAACAGTTTTGTAGGGAATTATGCTCCTGTCAGCGTTGTTCATCGCTTTCATAGCCCTCAACATCAATGGGTCTATGTCGTAAAAAAATTGTCAGAGGTGTGCTGTCATTCTCATCGCTTGCCCTAGTTTTTCAAGGGTGAGGGCTTGAGGTTGATTGGCCTCAGAAACACTCTCCTCTTCTTCATCCTCATTCTCTGCCTGCACAATCTCCAACAACTCTTCATCATTTAGACCCAGTGCATGTTCTTCAACCAGTTCTCTCACCTCACCCTCCTGCATGTCCTCAAACCCTTCACCCCAACTAGCCTTGCTAACTCCACAGTCTTCCTCACGGCTTTGTTAACCTCGTCCTGAGGACCAAATCCAACAAAATCACACACACACTCTGGTCACAAAGCCCTCCAACAACCCTTCACTGTTTGAGGGTGCAAATCCTTGACACACTCATGCACTATTGAGAGGCAGTGATGGTGAATTTCTTCCAGTATCGAGTGACACTCACATCTGGATCTGCATCCAACACAGTTTGGAGCCTTTGCATTGACCTTCATGTGTAGTAGGCTTTAAATGTAGCTATCACACCCTGTTCAAGAGGTTGTATCAGGGAGGTTGTGATTGGGTGGCTGGGCATTTGCGAATGTTTGAAGCTTGCGAATGTGGAACTCGCGAATGTGGAGGGCCACCTGTATAGATACAGGACATTGAATATTTAATATAAACCTTTTTCTGAGACTTCCTGGACAGTTGGAATAGAACTCGGTCACAATACAAATGCCTCTTTGATATTCCTCATGTATGATTCAACATGAGTAAAAAGACCCCAGAATTTGAAACTTTCTACCTAAAAATTCCAAAGGCTCCGTCTCTGCCAACAGCTTTAAAGCTTATGTTGAAAACCACCTAACTCTAATATGATTCATGACAGCAAGATGCTACATTCCAAACAAATCTTCAAATTGGGTAGTTCTCATTCATTGCTCATCCTCCTGTTCTTGCTTCTACATTTCTTTATCCCACTCCCATATAATTAGTCTCTTTTTCAGAAATAGCTGCTTTACTGATAATTTTACAGAGTATTGTGCTTGTACAAATCAAATACAATTCAAAATAATTACATGAATTATTACTGATATTGTCACTACTTAAATTGCATGTCATCATATCTTTCATTACATACAGGAGAGTCTACTTAGGATAATTACTGTACTTCATGCTCCTAATTCCTTATAAATTCATTTAACTTTCATAAGTATTTATGTATTGTACTTTATTTATATATAATTATGTCATTGTAAGTTTAACCCTTTCAGGGTCCAAGGCCCAAATCTGGAGTCATGCACCAGTGTCCAAGAATTTTCAAAAAAAAAATTTGTTATTTTTTCTTATGAAATCGTAGAGAATCTTTTTGTGAAGGTAATAAAACAAAAAGTACGAAATTTGGTGGAAAATTGACGAAATTATGCTCGCGAATTTTGATGTGTCAGCGATATTTACGAATCGGCGATTTTGCCGACTTTGACTCCCATTTTAGGCCAATTACATTATTCCAATCAACCAAATTCTTAGCTATTTCACTAGTATTACTTCTATTCTATCGATTGAGCACAAGAAATCGCCAAGTCAACTGTTTCAACTACAAAATAAAGTGATCGGAAATTGTTAATTTGGCTAATTTAACACAAAGTTCAAAATATTCCAATTTCAAAATAGGGTCCAGAATAAACAATGTAGGCATTCCTGGCACTAAACTAACATTTCCTCTGTTCATTAGTTATGTTTTGAGGCTTTACAAATAAATTCCATTTTGATTTTTTATTTGCATAATGAATTTTTATTCACACCAAAAAATAGAAGATTTACTGTTATGCAATACTGTAATAATTGTATAAATATCATCACCATATTTGTGAATGTATATTAGACCCACCAGCTGACGTGTATTAGATGTGTGAGGTCGTTTGTTTACTCTTGAATATCGGCAAAAATTTAACATTTCCGCTACTTTGAGCTCAGTTTCAAGCCATTTCCAGTGCTAAAACCAATCAAAATCATCTCTATTTCTGTAATATGTCTTCCATTCTATCAAATGAGACCAAGAAATCGCAAATACAACTATAAAAAACATACGAAAAAACACTGCAAAGTTGCTGTTTTAATCGAAAAATCATGATTTCAGTTTTTTTCTCTCATTATACACAGTGTGCTGCAGGATCTGTTTTATGTGGTGCACACATACCACATAGATGTATTCTCTCATATCTAGGCCCAAATGTACTACTCACAGTTTTTCAGAGTGAGCTGAGCTCATGGCGTAGATCTACGGTTTGGACACTCACCGTAAAGCCGTAGATCTACGGGACGGACCCTGAAAGGGTTAATGTTTGTGCATACAAACATTGATCCTGTATTTAACCTTCTAGATAAAATATACGGCAAATGTTACTAAAATTGGCTTTATGCAAGCAGTTGTTTATTTTCAGTTATAACATTGGGTTTTTAAGCAGTGATAATGATGTCATTGTAACATTGCTTGAATTACTCAGTTCCAGATTTTCTTTTATGTTAACAGAAACCTGGTTGATATATGATTTTGCTATAATGTATTCAATAACAGTAAATAAATAGCCCTTGGTTTGAACTAATCAGAGATACTAAGGTCATACAATGGACCCTCGGTTATTGGCCGTTCCTGTTATCGGCCAACTCGGTGATCGGCTGGTTTTTCGGCTCCCGGTGATTGGCCATTTCGGACACATCCGTCCATCGGCTGGGGCCACTTGCACGTCAGTTTGGCTGTGTCTTTCTGTGCGTGAGGAAGCTTCTGCTCATACCTCCGAACATTTCACTTACATGTATTTTCCTTTTTTGTGTGTGTGTGTGTGTGTGTTTTTGCAGTGCAGCTGTGGAATAAGTAACCATGGCTCCAAAGAAAGATCCTAGTAAAGTTCCTGTAGTAAAGAAAGTGAGAAACACCATGGAATTTAAGCTTGAAGTGTAGCAGGCATGCAGAGAGTGTAGCAAGCATGCAGGGATTGTAGCAGGCACACACGGAGTGTAGCAGGCATACAGGAAGTGTAGCAGGCATGTAGGGAGTGTATCAGGCATGCAAGGAGTGTAACAGGCATGCAGGGAGTGTAACAGGCATGCAGGGAGTGTAGCAGGCATGCTTGGAGTATAGCAGACATGCAGGAAGCATAGCAGGCATACAGGAAGTGTAGCAGGCATGCAGGAAATGTAGTAGGCATTCCAGAAGCCAGCATTAATTGTCAATAAGGGTATGACTGATTTAATTGTTAAAAAAATTATTTTTTGGTGAATATTTTTGTCTGGAATGGATTAATTGTATTTACATAATTAATTCTTATGGGAAATATTATTTCAGTTTTAGGCCGAGCTTCTGCAACAGATTACGGCCAGTAACTGAGGGTCCACTGCGTTGTCTTGTATAACAATGTTAATGTGCAAGATGCAGTCTCTGCTTTATTTTTCAGTATCAGCAAACATTAGCTTTGGAAACCACAAAATGAGTGAGGTTTGAACCCACAGCGAATGAGGCCTAAAACCCCAGGCCAGTGCCTAAGCCGCTCGGCCAGCTGGAAATTGTGTTATTACAGCTTTGTGAGTCATGATTAGCTTTGGAAAATTACAGAGCCTACATCATTGAAGATGGTGATTAGCTTCTTAATATGATTGCTGTTGAGCTTTACTTTGTTTGCTTAGGATTTTCAGCATAAAAGTGAACTGTGATGAGGATGCTCGGTGTGGCAGGGCGTGTGGCGGGCTAGCTGTGGGATTTTCAAGGATAACTCCTGATCAAAGAGGGTGACCAGGTTAAGACTGAACAGGATTCAGTGTGAATACTTTGGGAAGATTTCAGTGCAGCAAGAATGTCCAGTGCATCGTTTCAACATAAATAGTGGAAGTGTTGTACAGTTTGTTAAGGTTGATGAGTGGTGGTTGTGGGAAGATGGTCATGGGCCCACTGTGTGTGGGTGCCAGCCATGTATATACAAACCTCAAAAGGTCTCCATAAACACATCCACCTCCAGCACGGGTGCCATGCTTTCAGTTAACTTAAAAATGAATACATGTTAGTGCATGGAATATAGTCACCGCAAGACAGAAGAAGTCACCCTCCAACCGGAGGGGCCCAAAGAAAGAAGGAAGAAGATGAACGACACCCCCCCCGCCCGGGAGGCCACCGCCGGGTCGCCATATGGAGAAGACCCAGGCCGGAAGTACCGGCAAACCAACAACAACAACAACGACAATGCATGGAATAATTAGAGGCATGTGGTGTCGAGAGTAACGAGGTCGGGACCAGCCAGTGCCTCCTCCTCCACGCCATGGGGGAGGGGGAAGATGTAGGTGAAGATGAAGGAACACACTGGTTTTAAGCAGTCAGATACCCACATCTTTCATGATGTGCATGGGAAACAAATAAATGTTGCATTTATTATAAGCAAGACATAATAATAATGAATATATTTTGACATGATACATAGTTGTACAAAAGAATATAATAGTTGGGTGAACATGCCAAACGCCCCATTGTATGCAGAGCATTTTGGGCAAACTTAAAACTAACTTAAGATTAATAAAGCAATAACAGTTCATATGGTCATGAGATGAGTTACAGTTAGTACAAGAGAACTGAGTATTATTAGGTAATACTATGTGGCTTTAATAAGTCTAGTAGAGAAGTTCAGTAGGGAATAATTATTGAATCAGTTTATAAAAATTGCAATACACCTACCATCCGACTTACGACCTGCTCAACATACGACCATTCGACTTACAACCATGTTTTTTATGCCAAATTTCTGGGGAATAAACAACTGTTTGTGTTGTACACAGTGTTTATCCTAAACCTTACAGTATAAAATACAGTACTAACAGCATAAAAAGTAAAGTAAAAAATGAAATACCAAAATAAAACAATAAAATAAAGTCATTACAAAAATGTGATGTTGATATTCAGTAGTAAGGTTCGACTTACGTCCATTTCGACTTAAAACCGGTTTGTCGGAACCGAACTCGGTCGTAAGTCGGATGGTACCTGTATTACAATAGAACAATTTAAAAAAATTTACAATATGATGTATTACAATTTAGTACCATTTAAAACAATGAAATTTAAACATTCTGATTTTGAAGTGATGAATAAATGGTTAAGCAATCCTCAGCACAATATGCAGTAATGAAATTGAAACAATTTTAAGTTGAGCAGTCTAAAATTATTTATAAATTTTTTGAGTAGCTTTTGAGTAACTGGTAGGTATTAAGTACAGTTTGTCTGGTTAATTTTGGGTGATGCAGTGATTTCTAAGTAGGGCCTTAAACTGATTTGCAGGCAGGGGTCCTTTAGTATGTTCTGGCAATGAATTCCAGATCTTCGGGCCCTTTACGTGCATAGCATTTTTGCATAGGGAGAGATGGACACGAGGGATATCAAAGAGTGATTTGTGTCTCGTATTATGGCTGTGTGTTCTGTTATAATTATCAAGGAGAAGTTTGAGAGGAGGGTTTATATTTGAGTGTAGTGTCCTGTGTATGTAGTAGGCACAATAATAAGTGTGGATGTTTTCCATATTAAGCAAGTTAAGAATCTTGAAAAGTGGTAGAGTATGTTGTCTAGTGCAGGAGTTAGTAATCATTTGCACTGCAGCTTTTTGTTGGGCTATTATATGGTTTAAGGTGATTTGCTGTGGTTGAGCCCCATGCACGAATACCATAGGTAAGGTAAGGGTAAATGAGAGAGTGGTACAGAGCAAGAAGAGCTGATTGGGGTACATAGTACTGTATCTCTGAAAGGATGCCCACTGTTTTGGAGACTTTCTTGGAAATTTGCTATACAGTGGAACCTCAAAAATCAAACTTAATCCATTCCAGGAGCTAGTTCTAAATTCGAAAAGTCTGAAATTTGAAGCAATATTTCCCATTAGAAATAATGGAAATACAATTAATCCGTTCCAGAAACCCAAAAATATTCACACAAAAAATACATTTTATAGAGATTAAATACAGTTTTACATACAACAAATACTATAGTTTTTAATTATGTATAGTAATACAAATAAAATAACATTTTTACTTACCTTTATTGAAGATTGGTGATGGCATCTTGAAGATAGGGAGGAGGAGAGAGGGAGTTGGGGTTAGTGTTTGGAAAGAGAATCCCCCTCCATGAGAACTTCAAGTAAAGCCCTCTCTGGGGTTACTTCCCTTCTCTGTCTTTTAATGCCACTAGGACCAGCTTGAGAGTCACTGGACCCCTGTCTCACAAAATAACTGTCCACAGTCCTCTGTTTCTGGCACCTCTTTAACATTTCCCTAAAATGGGACATGGTTCTGTCACTGAACTTGTTGCAAAGATGGCTTGTTTCAGCTTGCTCAGGGTGGTACTTCTGCACAAGCATTTGGACATCATTCCACTTGGCACAAATCTCCTTAATCTTTGAAGAAGACACCTCATCCACTCCCTCTTCCTCCTCCTCTGAAGCAAGTTCCTCAGCTGTGGCCTGATACTGCTCCAGATGAAGCTCTTGCAGCTCTTCAGTGGTTAGCTCTTCCCTGTGGTCCTCCACCAACTCTTCCACATCCTCACCACTCACCTCCAACCCCAGGGTGTTCCCCAATGCCACAATAGAGTCCACAACAGGCAGAGGGTCAGCTGGGTCAGGGTCAGCCTCAAACCCTTCAAAATCCCTCTTTTGGACACAGTCTGGCCACAATTGTCTCCAAGCAGAGTTCAAAGTCCTGGAAGTCACTCCCTCCCAAGCCTTACTTATAAGGCTTATGGAGTTGTAGATGTTGAAGTGATTCCTCCAGAACTCTCTTAGGGTCAACTTAGTGTCTGTGGTCACTTCAAAGCACTTTTCAAACACTGCTTTTGTGTAGAGTTTTTTGAAGTTAGAAATGACCTGCTGGTCCATGGACTGGAGGGGAGGAGTGGTGTTAGGAGGCAAGAACTTCACTTAAATAAAACTGAATTCCTTAGACAAGAAGTCTAATAAGTTTGGAGGATGAGCAGGAGCATTGTCCATTAACAGGAGGCACTTGAGTGGCAATTTCTTTTCCTGGAGGTATTTTTTCACACTGGGGCCAAACACTTCACAGACCCACTCTTCGAAAATTTGCCTTGTGACCCATGCCTTATGATTAGCTTTCCACAAGACACATAACTTGTTCTTAAAGACATTGTTTTTCTTAAACACTCTCGGATTTTCTGAATGATACACAAGTAAAGGCTTCACTTTAAAATCACCACTAGCATTAGCACAGAATAAAAGAGTAAGCCTGTCTTTCATAGGCTTGTGTCCTGGCAGTGCCTTTTCCTCCTGTGTGATGAAGGTCCTTTTTGGCATTTTCTTCCAAAACAAGCCTGTTTTGTCACAATTAAACACTTGTTCAGGTTTGAATTCTTCACTGTCTATGTGCCCCTTAACCCTTTCAGGGTCCGTCCCGTAGATCTACGGCTGGTCGGTGAGTGTCCAAACCGTAGATCTACGCCAAAATTCTAGCGCCGTCAAATTTAGCGCGAAAGCGCTCATAGGCCTACATATGAGAGAATGGGTCTGCGCCGTGGGTGTGTGCCATAAACAAAAAATCTAGGCGCCTGCATAGCATTGTGGGAACGCCGGCTCAGTCACCCTTGTTCACCATGCCTCGTCGCAAGTCAGCTCTCACTCCCCGGAAAATTGGGACTCTCCTCTTCCTGTCTGATAGTTCTGACACTGATGGAAGTGGAAATGAAGACGAATTCTACGGCTTTGATAAGTTAGTGACCGAAAATAATGACCAGGATATCGATAATAGTGCAGAAAACCCCGACGATCCTCGACCTTCTACCTCTGGTGTGGGCACTCGTGACTCACGGTCGGGTGTTCCTAAACGTAAGAGAAAACTAATATTTTCCCGTGGCCTGGCCTCTGACTTCAGTAATGACGATGATTCTGACGTGGATTGTGATTTTATTGCGCTCGACGATCATTCGAGTAGTGATAGTGAGGAAACATATTCACCAGTGAAGCGTCGGTATGTTCGCCGCCGCATGCGCTCGGGTAGTGTACCCTATGCTGTGCCCAGGGGACGGAGTACATCCCGGAGTACATCCCGGAGTACATCCTGTGGCCCTACACCCGTTTTAGGTAGTGATAGTGAGGATGATGTGGCTACACTTGGCATGGATGGGCCACAGGCATCAGTGGATGGTGTTAGTGGGGCTGGTGGTGGTAGTGGCACCGCCATGCGTGACTCGCTGTGCCACGCGGGGACCCACGCTGCTGACTCGTCAGTTCAAGGACAAAGCGGAGCGTCACCCACCAGCCCGCCACAACCACCCGTACAACCAGCCTATGATGTCCAGTATCCACCAGCAAACTGTATCTGGGATTGGCAGCAAAATCCCAATTTTGTTCCCAGCCCTCACCACTTTGATGACTCTCAAAGTGGAATTCTACCTACCTGTCCCCTTGGAACTACGGCCAATGAACTGGAATTCTTTGAATTATTCTTTGACCAGCCATTGATGGAAATTATTGTCAGGGAAAGTAATAAGTATTTTCGGTACACCATGGCAAATACGATCTTATCACCACAGTCAAGACTACACAGGTGGAAAGAGACGACTGTTGCAGAAATGTATTTGCTTTTTGCAACAATAATGCTTATGCCTCACGTCTATAAGCATAATATAAAAGCATACTGGTCCACAGATCTGCTAATTTGTACCCCATCCTTCAGTGAAATAATACCAGTGAACAGGTTTATCTTACTGTTACGTATGTTGCACTTCTCTGACAAAACCAGGCCTGACAGAAGTGACAGGTTATACAAGATTAGAAATGTTTTCATGTATCTCAAACAAAAGTTCAGGATATACAGTGGACCCCCGCATAGCGAACTTAATCCGTGCAAGAGGGCTGGTCGTTATGCGAAATGTTCGCTATGCGAATTAATTTTCCCCATAAGAAATAATGGAAATAAAATTAATCCGTGCAAGACACCCAAAAGTATGAAAAAAAAATTTTTTTACCACAAAAAAATGTTAATTTTAGTACACACAAACTGAAAAAGGCATGCACAATTACATGACACTTACTTTTATTGAAGATCTGGTGATGATTGATGGGATGGGAGGAGGGGAGAGAGAGTGTTAGTGTTTAGAAGGGGAATCCCCTTCCATTAACACTTGAGGAGGCAAGTCCTTTTCCGGGGTTACTTCCCTTCTTCTTTTAATGCCACTAGGACCAGCTTCAGAGTCACTGGACTTCTTTCTGTCCATAGAGCTCTGTACCTCCCGTTCCTTTACGATTTGTCTAAAATGGGCCATAACATTGTCATTGAAATAGTCACCAGCACGCCTTGCAACAGCTGTGTCAGGGTGATTTTCATCCATAAAGGTTTGCAGTTCAACCCACTGTGCACACATTTCCTTAATTTTTGAAGTAGGCACAATGGATTCCACAACTGGCATAGGCTTCTCAGGGTTAGCCCCAAACCCTTCAAAATCTTTCTTAATTTCCATACTAATTCTCACCCTTTTTACCACAGGGTTGGCACTAGAAGCTTTCTTGGGGCCCATGGTCACTTATTTTCAACAAACAGAACCGAAAACACTGTAATAATACGAAATATTCCGAGTGTATGCTTGAATGTTACCGCGGAGGCTAGCTGGTAAACAATGGGACGGGCGGCACATGTGAGGCTGGCTGAGGCCGCACATTGGACGCGTCTCGGACGAAGTTCGCTGAGCGGGTTTTTGTCTACTATGCGGGGCAAAATTTTAGCGATCAAAGCGTTCGCTATGCGGAATGTTCGCTATGCAAGGCGTTCGCTATGCGGGGGTCCACTGTACTTTTATCCATTCAAGAATCTTGTAATTGACGAGTCTTTGATTTTGTTCAAAGGTAGACTGTCATTCAAGCAGTATATACCGAGCAAGAGGAACCGCTTTGGTATAAAATTGTTTGTACTCTGTGATTGTGACAGTGGCCTGGTGTTGGATATTGTTGTATACACGGGTAGTAAAACATTGAAAGATACCAAGATGTTATTGTGTATATCAGGTGACGTAGTAAGAAACATGATGGCACCTTATCTTGGTAAGGGCCATACATTATATACCGATAACTGGTACACAAGCCCATTACTCAGTGATTTCATGCAAGTGAACAAGACAGATGTGTGTGGCACAGTGGGTTCTAATCGTAAACATATGCCCAGGCTCAACGCAGGTGTTCGTGGTGATGACGTGCAGGTGTTTACTGCCAATGACATCATGGCATTACGGTGGCATGACAAACGAGATGTCACATTGTTGACAACCATTCACCGTAATGAAATGCAAGACAGTGGCAAAGTTGATTGAGTGACTAATGAACGTATTCGAAAACCAGTGACAGTGATTGATTATACACAAAACATGCGCTTGGTTGACAAGTGTGACATGCAGATTGGTTTTGTTGACTGTGTTCGTAAGAGTTACAAGTGGTACATGAAACTTTTCTTCCATCTCATGGACATTTCAATGCTGAATGCATATAATATGTACCAAATAAAGACTGGTAACAGACCACCGTATGGTGAATTTTGTTTGTCTGTTGTCAGACAACTCATAATGAAGTACCAGGTAACAACACCTGCAATACAACATGGTCCTCGAATTCATCACAATATACCCAAGCGTTTGAGGAGAGAAGGTGATCATTTCATAATACAGCTTCCTTCAACTCAAAAGAAATTTGCTCAGAAGAGATGCATTGTCTGTGCACAAACAAAACGACGGCAACAAAGACGCAAAGACACTCGGTTTATGTGTGAGGAATGTAAGGTGCCTCTGTGCATGGTGCCTTGTTTCAAGGAGTTCCACAAGCTCCAGCAGTTCTAAAACCATGTCCAGTGATTGTAAATATGTAAATATATGATAGAACATTAGTATTATACAATATTTGTGCATGTTTATTGTAATAAACAAGTGGTAAACAATAATATGATAATAACATTAGTGCGGTTATTGTGTTCAATACAGTGAGTATATATATGTCAATTATATACAGTATTGGTCTCTCAGGCCCCAAATGTTAGTAGGAATAGAAAAAAATTGGAAAAGAAAAGAAAAAACAACTAAAACAACAAAATAATATAATACGCGTATGTGGAATTCGTCGATGTTGCCGCCACCACATCATTTTCTACAAACTTCTTGGCACTGTATCTCGGTAAGTACTGATCAGATTCTAATTTTTTTTGTTTTATTACCTTCACAAAAATATGCTCTTTAATTCTGTAAGAAAAAATAATTTTTTTTTTTTTTTTTTTTTTTTCAAAATTTCTTGGACACTGGTGCGTGACTTCAGATTTTGGCCTTGGACCCTGAAAGGGTTAACCCTTTGAGGGTCTGTCCCATAGATCTACGGCTTTACGTTCAGGGTCCAAACCGTAGATCTACGTCATGAGCTCAGCTCACTCTGATAAACTGTGAGTGGTACATTTGGGCCTAGATATGAGAGAATACATCTATGTGGTATGTGTGCACCACATAAAACAGATCCTGCAGCACGCTGTGTATAATGAGAGAAAAAAACTGAAATCATGATTTTTCGATTAAAACAGCGACTTTGCAGTGTTTTTTTGTATGTTTTTTATAGTTGTATTTGCGATTTCTTGGTCTCATTTGATAGAATGGAAGACATATTACAGAAATAGAGATGATTTTGATTGGTTTTAGCACTGGAAATGGCTTGAAACTGAGCTCAAAGTAGCAGAAATGTTAAATTTTTGCCGATATTCAAGAATAAACAAACGACCTCACACGTCTAATACACGCCAGCTGGTGGGTCTAATATGCATTCACAAATATGGTGATGATATTTATACAATTATTACAGTATTGCATAACAGTAAATCTTCTATTTTTTGGTGTGAATAAAAATTCATTATGTGAATAAAAAATCAAAATGGAATTTATTTGTAAAGCCTCAAAACATAACTAATGAACAGAGGAAATGTTAGTTTAGTTCCAGGAATACCTACATTGTTTATTCTGGACCCTATTTTGAAATTAGAATATTTTGAACTTTGTGTTAAATTGGCCAAATTAACAATTTCCGATCACTTTAATTTGTAGTTGAAACAGTTGACTTGGCGATTTCTTGTGCTCAATCGATAGAATAGAAGTAATACTAGTGAAATAGCTAAGAATTTAGTTGACTGGAATAATGTAATTGGCCTAAAATGGGAGTCAAAGTCGGCAAAATCGCTGATTCGTAAATATCGCTGACACATGAAAATTCGCGAGAGCATAATTTCGTCAATTTTTCATCAAATTTCGTACTTTTTGTTTTATTACCTTCACAAAAAAATTCAATACCATTTTGTAAGAAAAAATAAAAAATTTTTTTTTTTGAAAATTCTTGGACACTGGTGCATGACTCCAGATTTGGGCCTTGGACCCTGAAGGGGTTAAACTTCTGTACAAACTTCTCAGCTGAACGTTTGTCTGAACTGGCTGCCTCACCATGTCTTACAACATTGTGTATGCCACTACGCTTCTTAAATCTGTCAAACCAGCCTCTGCGGGCCTTAAATTCACTATCAGCACTGGTTCCAGGAGTTTTCTGTACCAGATCGGCATGCAACTTCCTTGCCTTTTCGCAAATAATCGTCTCTGAAACACTATCATCTGCAATCTCTTTATACTTGATCCACACCGGCAACAACCTCTCAACCTCTTCAACTATTTGTGGTCTTTTTTTGGTTAGCATATTAACACCTTTCGCAACATTAGCTTCCTTGATTTGTTCTTTCTTTGCCAGGATAGAACCAATGGTCGACTTGTTTTTCCCATACATCCTGGCAAGCTCAACAAGTCTCACACCACTCTCATACTTCTGTATTATTTCCTTCTTCACATCTATGGTGTTTCTCACTTTCTTTACCACAGGGGTACCACTAGCAAGTTTCTTTGGGCCCATGGCAGCTTATTTCACAGTCCCACAAGCACTAAACACAACGAAATAATTGTAAAATGTGTGAATGAGATTGCAGGTTAGTGTTCACTCAAGCATAAACAAAGCTAGACTGCTCACGGCACCTGCGCGGGAACGCGGACAGAGCAGGCCGGCAGACAGGTCCCATACCTGGCGGTCTGAAATTAGGGGCGCGTTCGATGATACGGACACAGTTTGTCTGAAAAAATGGTCTTATTTTCGAAACGTTCGATATGTGATACGTTCGATTTTTGAGGTTCCACTGTATGTCTAAAATCTGAGACTGCAGTCAAGGTGGAGACCTAGAAATTTGCCTTCTGTCTGTCTAGAAATGGGTGAACCATTTATCAGTTTGTTTAGCTGTACATTTGAAGCTCTGTTTCCAAATAGCATGAAGTAGGTTTTGTCTATATTGAGAGTAAGTTTGTTGGTAGTCATCCAAGTAGATATTTTTAGCAGTTCAGCATTTACAGTGTCTGTTAATATGGTTGGACGTGGGTGTGAGAAGACATAAGTAGTATCATCTGCAAATAAAATGGGTTTAAGGAGATTAGATGCATTTGGGAGGTCATTGATATAAATGAAAAAGAGAAGTAGGCCAAGGACACTCACCTGTGGGACTCCAACAAGAACAGGTTGTGTAGTGGAGCAATCTCCATTTGTGTATACATACTGGGTTCTGTTGCTAGGATAAGATTTTAGGTAATCGAGAGAGTGTCCTCTGATCCTGTAATGTTCGAGTTTTAGGTGTAGTAGGTCATAGTCAACTGTATCAAAAGCTTTTTGTAAGTCTATGAAAAGTCCCAGGGGAAATACATTATTTTTGAGTGCAGAATATATTAGTTCAAACATATATATAATAGCATCATTAGTGCTTTTTTTTTGGTCTGAATCCAAACTCACAGGGGTTGAGTATGTTGTAGGATATTAAGTAGGAATAGACTTGTTTGTAAATTAATTTTTTGAAGATTTTAGATAGTAGGGGCAAGTTTGATATAGGCCTATAGTTGTTCAGTTCAGTTGGATCACCTCCTTTGAGGATCGTGGTGACCCTTGCTGTCTTGAGTATGGATGAGAAGGTGGAAGATTCAATGGATTTTTTAAAAAGAGTTGGAATAATTGGTGACAACACATGAGAAGCTTTTTTATACATGAGTGGTGGTAAGTTGTTTAGATCTCCTGCCTTGTTCTTTAGTGGTTTGATGATGAGCGAGATAGAGTATTTGGGTAGTCTTTTGGTTGAATGTTTGAGTTTGGGATTTTGCTTGCTAGCTTTGTTCCTACGGTCGAGAAAAAGACATTAAGTTTGTTGGCAGTGTCGGTTGGCTGGAGGAGAGGTTCTTCTGGTTTTGTTAAGTTAATCATTCTGTTTAGTGACAGCTTTTTAGTTCCTAGAATATCAGATAAGGTTTTCCAGGTCTTTTTCATATCACCTTTTATGTCATGAAATCTGTTTTTGTAATACAGGGTTTTTGACCTTATTATATTGGTTAGTATTGATGAGTAATGCTTTGCAAGATCATTTATTATTAGACCCATTCTGTACTGTTTTTCATATACTGTAGATGTTTTTTTATCAATAGATCTGAGGATGCTCTTTGTAAGCCAGGAGCTGTTTAGTCTCTTTGCTGTGATTTGCTTAGTTTTGATTGGGCAATGCATGTTATAGAGGTTTTGGGTTTTTTGTAAAAAAATATTAACACATTCATCAATATTGAAGTTGTCTGCTAACTCGTTTTGCCACTCAGTGTTACTTTATGCTGACATTGTGATCAACAGTGTGCAGTCTGTGTGTTGTATACAGTGACTGCCCCTTACCCCTCTCCCCAGGCTTACCCTGTGTGTAGTGTACAGTGATCCTCCTGCGCCTCCCAATATCCCCTCACCCCGGGCTTCCCCCACCAAAGTACCTGCGCCTCCACCATTCAACTCCCCCACCTCACCCAACCAACTCCCAGCGAAACCCCAACTGTAGAGGGTACTTTTCCCCTCCCAGCCCCTTAGGCCCCACCAGGTCACCACACTGGTGCTCTCCAATGCCCAGCAATATCACAAGATATGCTGGGTTCCCAGGAACTTCCACTACAGAGCCGGTGCCCTGGAATTCGACCACAAGGCATCTGTCAGGTGTGCCACAGGGAGTGTGCACTCAAGCCCTCAAATCTCAACCTCTGTGCACACAATGGATGTCTAAGCTCCCAGAGAGCTCCAAGTGGGGACAACCAACAGCCCCTCCCAGCAGACAGAGCTGACAGCTATCGCGACTTCACCTCTATGCAGGACCTAAAATTGCAATCAAATTAACATCCACCAGGACGCTAACACACATCCACAAAGCAGTTCTCCCTCAAGCTGCTAGTAAATTCGCTGACCTCTTGTTTACCCCTGCAAACAACGAATCCTGGCACAACCTACTGCTATTTGCAGTGGCTGTCTGGCTGTCCCACCAAGGAGGGACAAGTCCCTATCAACATCTGTTATTAGGGCAGTAAATGCATTCCCTAGAGATGATTATTAATCTTTGATATATACTCATTGTCTTCTATTTTTCATTGTATTCCAACAGATTGATAATTAATTTTCAGAGTGAAATCGATTATAATTTAGCATTCTTCATATTTTTTTTATATTGTCATAATTCTTGTGGTCTACTTATCCTATCTTCATCTTTTATTCATTATTTTATACAATTTGTTTTATGTGTCATTTTTATATAATTTGTTGTCTGCCACATTTGATTTTTATATGAATGTAATATTATCGATAAGGTAACAGAGGGACCCCAATGGAAATAAGTCACTCTGTCTGACTCTTTTGGGTTATCCTAGGTTCTCTACACTTACGCTGCTATGTATGATAATCTATGTAACTGTATTTGTGTATACCTGAATAAACTTACTTACTTATTCTCTTTTTCCTTTGATCCACTTATATTAAAAAATTGTATATACAGTATTCTGCTTGCTTTGTGTTAGTAATACTAGTGCTAAATTGATGCCGTAATTTACATAATGTGTGATTATTATGTTAGTATAAAACTGCTAAGCCAGTAAGGGCCTTAAAGCTGGGGAAACAATAGAATTCTGATTACAATATTATACAATCTGACAGTAATACTGAATTTATTCTTCTTAATACTGAATGACTGACAATTGCTTTTGATTTTTCAGAATTTTCTTACAGATGCAAGTCTCGTGGTGAAAAACAAGACCTTCAAAGTTCATCGATTAATTGTCTCATCATTTAGTAAGAAGCTTCATACATGTTTCTCAGATGCATCATCACATGCTGTAATTCTCAATGACATTGACCCAGATGTAATGTCATGTATTTTAGATTTTTTCTATAACAATCTTGCCATTGTAAAAGAAAGCATGCTCATTAGATTTATTGAAGTTGCAAGACAGTTAGAAATAGAATGTCTCCAGACTCCAGGACTCTTGAAATTGGAACAGAATTTGTTGGCAACTAATAAATTCCCAAAGATTAGTACAGAGATGTTAAGTAATACCTCACAAGAGGAAGAATTGATGGCTCACCTTCAGTCTTCTATAACATGTGTAAAATTGTATGAGAAAGAAGAAACTGAAGTCAAAAGCAGTGGAAATAGTGATAGAGCCAGTTTTTCCACCAACTCTTTGGATAATAGCAGTGAGAAGAACAAGAATCATTGCTGCTGTTGTAAAAATTCAGGTGAAAGCTCACAAGAAAAAGAAAAGAAACCTGATAAGGAAAATGATAGTGAAAAAGAAACCATAATTAAAAAACTTAAGAAATGTGGCACAGTTATTAGTTCAGGTGGCATTACTTCAACTTTATTAGATGTTCCTGCATGGCTATTTTCCAGTACTGATATTTCATTAACACCTGTAAAGTCACACAGCAAAAATTCTGCCCCTAACAAGAGCTCCCCTTTAAATAAGAAGAGCCAAAATCCAGTACCACCACAATCACCAGTTAGTAATTCAGATGACCCTATTGAAATTTATTCAAGCCATCAAGGCCACTCAAAGTTTTCAGCAACACATGTTCGAAGAGATCTTCAAAACTCATACCAGACTCCAACAAAACAAAAACAAGTTATAAGTGCACCTTCTTCTAGTAGCATAAGTGATTCAGAAAGAGGGGTCACACCTTCAAGTTTTAGAGGGCAAGGTAGACAATATATTGGTTCTTCGATACAGCAGAGTACTCTTGTGTGTCGAACTGGACCTCTCAAAACAAGCACTCCAGACTCAAAAAGACAGATTACACGAGAGTGTATAAGTAACATAAAAAGAGGTTCTCTACAGACAAGAGGCCGCCCTCTTGCTCTCAATAGAATGACGTCTTCTAGAGGTATAGGTAGAAAAGGCAAGTCTATCTTGAATGCTGTCACACCTGTGAGTAACACCACTGCCCCTTCACAAGGGGCACAAAGAAATACAATCTTTTTGAATTGCAAGGAACCTCTTGAGATCCTGGACTCTAATAATTTTTTTCAACTTTTAGACAATGATGCAGAAGTCATACAGGAGTCATCTGATTTTAATATAGCATTAGAAAATAAAGGAACAATTTTTGTAACTCAGCCACAAAACCCACATACAGAGTTGGAGTCTAAGCAAGAGTTTATAAATACAAGACAAGATATTTCAACTCTGCCACAGAACCCACATGCACAGTTGGGGTCTAAGCAAGAGTCCATAAATACAAGACAAGATATTTCAACTCTGCCACAGAACCCACATGCACAGTTGGGGTCTAAGCAAGAGTCCATAAATACAAGACAAGATATTTCAACTCTGCCACAGAACCCACACACACAGTTGGAGTCTAAACAAGAATCCATAAATACAGGACAAAATATTTCAACTCTGTCACAGAACCCGCACACACAGTTGGATAGTTTACCTGGACAATCAGAGGATCCACAAGGGTCAGATAATACAAAGAATGATATTTCACCATGGCCACAGGACCAGCCATCAGTAGAAACAACAGCCAATGCTACTTTAACATCTGAAACTCTGGATACAAAGATGATGCCCAAATTAAATCTAGAACCTTCTATGATACATGACTTTGAGTTGCCAGATTTAACCAAGAATATTTATAACCAGAAATGTAATAATGAAGACAAGAATAGCAGTAATGATGCAAAACAGCCTGATAATGCTGATAAACAAGAATCTCAAAAGCCCAGGGTAAGTAATCTTTTATTTGTATTATAGTCCTCCCTCAATTTGACAACCTTCCTATTCTCATGTTTCCTTACCTCCTTTCTCTAGCTTCACTTTGTAAAACAGTATCAGGAGTTTTGTTAACCCTTAAACTGTTCAAACGTAGATCTACGTTTTTTCAACATTTGAAAGTATGTAAAAAATGTAGAGCTTCTTTTTCTTTTTTTTTTACATTTGAAAACGTGAAAAAACTTTGATTTACTTTTTTTTTTTTTTTTTTTTTTTTTTTTTTTTTTTTTTTTTTTTTTTTTTTTTTTTTTTTTTTTTTTTTTGAAAATATGTTAAAAAACGTAGATCTACTTTTGGTGCACTACACATGTGAATGTAGATCTGTTTGGACAGTTTAAGGGTTAAGGAGGTACTTATTAAGGTTAATTCTTTTTCATCTTTTCAGGAATTTGCTTAACCATAATGTAAATTTTTAGTAGTATTTAGCTGTTATGTAAATTCCAGGGCTGCATCTGCTCTTGTTGCCACCTCCCTAGTTAAGAACGATAATAAATTTGTTGAGTTAGGCATAAGAATTAACAACTGGGCGTCTACACTGCAAACGGAATTGTTTGCAATCCTAATGGCGCTAAAGCTAACCTATGACACTGAGCTTGACACTATCATCATTACTGATTCTATGTCATCATTGAAGGCTCTTGACTCATATAATGACTCCAATAACATGCTCATTGGAGAAGCCAGGTATAGATACTCAAAAATCAGGGACAAAGGAATTAATGCACAGTTGCTACGGATCCCATCACACATTGGATTATTCCTTCATGATAAAGTTGATATGTTAGCCAGGAAGAGTACCCAGAAGGTGAATGTAGAATATAACTTTGGTATAACTGTATCTAGCATTAGGAATAATATTAGGAGAGAAGTAAATAATGAAAATGATTGTTATAGGAATGCAATTAGAAGCCTGAGTAGATCTATAACCCACTATGATAACATGAACGTAGATAAGTATGTTTATGGAGCAACGTGCAATGTGAACAGACTGACTGATGTTGTAGTGGCCAGGCTTAGGCTTGGTTACAAGTACTTCTGGCAGTTTGGGAGACACACAGATGATGATCAAACTAAATGCAAATTATGTAATCAGGCATATTGTCACTGTCTTGAACACTATGTGCTTAATTGTCCACTTATTGAGGAATACAGAGACAGTATAATAACCTATATGACATGTCATGATATCTTATTAACCCTTTGAGGGTTTTGGTCGTACTAGTACGTCTTATGCGTAGGGGTTTTTGACGTACTAGTACGCATAAATTCTAGCGGCCTCAAATCTAGTGGGAGAAAGCTGGTAGGCCTTCATATGAAAGAATGGGTCTATGTGGTCAGTGTGCACAGTCTAAAAAAAATCCTGCAGCACACAGTGCATAATGAGGAAAAAAAAACTGACCATTTTTTTGGAATAAATCAGCGACTTTGCAGTGTATTTTCGTATGGTATTTATTGTTGTATTCTAGTTTTCTTGGTCTCATTTTATAGAATGGAAGACATATTACAGAAATTGAGATGATTTTGACTGGTTTTACAATGAAAGGTGCCTTGAAATTGAGCTCAAAGTAGCAGAAATGTTCGATTTTTACCAAACTTCAAAAGTAAACAAATCGTGCCAAGCGTGCAATACACGTCAACTGGTGAGTCTAATATTCTTTCACAAGTGCACCAATAATATTTATACCATTTTTTACACTAATGCAGTAGTCTGCATAACAGTAAATCTTATATTTTTTGTGAGAATAAAAATTCAAAGTGGAAAGCAAAAGAATATAAGAGGGGCGTTGAGACGTGACTAATGACTAGAGGAAATGTCATTTTAGTGCCAGGAATGTCTTTCTTGTTTATTCTGGACCCTATTCGGAAATTGGCATCTTTTGAAATTTGTGTGAAATTGGCAAAATTGCTAAATTCTGACCACTGTACTGGATAGTTGAATTTCATAAATGGGTGGTTTCTTGCACCCATTCGATAGAAAAAATGGAGTTCTAGCGAAATATTCATGTTTTTTGTCGACTAGTACAGTGAAATTGGCCGAAAATGGGGCTCAAAGTGGGCAAAATCGCCGATGCGTAAACATCGCCGAGACCGCTAACTTTGCGAGAGCTTAATTCCATAAGTTTTCTATCAAATTTCAAACTTTTGGTGTCTTTATGATCGGGAAAAGATTCTCTATCTTTTCATAAGAGAAAATAATTTTTTTTTTTTTTAAATTTGGCCGACCCTGAGAACGAGTTTCGGAGAGGGCCTGTCGACCCTCAAAGGGTTAATGAAAATAAGATACCAGATATACTAAGCAAATTTCCTAGATTTGCTTGTAACAGATAAGTGAACTATTGATATGTAGATATAAATCCATATGTATTCCTGTTAACCCTTTGGGGCCTAGTTCCTGGGCCTTTTGTGTATCCATATGCTCTTGCACTACCATCCACAGGATGGATATGGGGTGCACAATAAACTAGCCACTTCGGTGGCAAAATGTAAAAGTCGAAAAATGTAAATTCCTGGGCCCTGTTATATTGTTGGTGCATGTAGCACCACACTGTACCTCTAGCTTTAAGTATCTTGATATTTGTTCTGGTAGTTAAAGATGCAGTGTTTGGTACAGTATTATTATTATTGCTGTTATTATTATTATCATACTGACATTATTACATGCAGTGGATCCTCGACCAACGATATTAATCCGTTCCAGAGAGTTTGTCCTCAGCCGAATTTATCGTTAGCTGATTTAATTTTCCCCATAAGAAATACTAATGGAAATCCAATTAATCTGTTCCAGACACCCAAAAGTATGAATTTTTTTTTTTACATGAAATATACATTTTTCTACACAGAAAAACAAGGATACATGCACAATAAATACTACATGAAGAATAAATGACACCTTTATTGAAGATTTATTGGTGAGTGATCAGATGGGAGGAGGGGAGATGGACGTGTATTATTGTTTGGAAGGGGAATCCCCTTCCATAAGGACTTTAGGTACCAAGTCCTTTTCCGGGGTTACTTCCCTTCTTTTTTTAATGCCACTGGGAACAACTTGACAGTCACTGGACCTCTGTCGCACCAAAAAATCTGTCCATGGAGCTCTGTACCTGGGATTCCTTTAACCCTTTGGGGGTTTCGGATGTACTAGTGCATCTTATGACCCAGGGTTTTTGACGTACTAGTACGCCTAAATTCTAGCGCCCTCAAATCTAGTGAGAGAAAGCTGGTAGGCCTACATATGTAAGAATGGGTCTATGTGGTCAGTGTGCACAGTATAAAAAAATCCTGCAGCACACAGTGCGTAATGAGAAAAAAAAACTATGACCGTGTTTTTGGATTAAAACAGCGACTTTGCACTGTATTTTCGTATTGTATTTATTGTTGTATTCTAGTTTTCTTGGTCTTATTTTATAGAATGGAAGACATATTACAGAAATTGAGATGACTTTGACTGGTTTTACAATGAAAAGTACCTTGAAATTGAGCTCAAAGTAGCAGAAATGTTCGATTTTTACCAAAGTTCAAAAGTAAACAAATCATGCCAAGCGTCCAATACACATCAACTGGTGAGTCTAATATTCTTTCACAAGTGCGCTGATATTATTTATACCATTTCTACACTAATGCAGTAGTCTGCATAACAGTAAATCTTATTTTTTTTTTTTTTTGTAAGAATAAAAATTCAAAGTGGAAAGCCAAAGAAATATAAGAGGGGCCTGGGGATGTGACTAACGAACAGAGAACTTGTTATTTTAGTGCCAAGAATGTCTTTCTTGTTTATTCTGGACCCTATTCAGAAATTGGCATCTTTTTGAAATTTGTGTGAAATTGGCAAAATTGCTAAATTCTGACCACTTTATTGGATAGTTGAAATTGGTAAATGGGTGGTTTCTTGTACTCATTTGATAGAAAAAATGGAGTTTTAGCAAAATAGTTATGATTTTTGTCGACTAGTACACTGGAAATGGCTGAAAATAGGGCTCAGATTGGGCAAAATCGCCGATTCGTAAATATCGTCGAGACCACTAACTTTGCGAGAGCATAATTCCGTAAGATTTCCATCAAATTTCATACATTTGGTGTCATTGTGATCGGGAAAATATTCTCTTATCTTTTCACAAGAATTTTTTTTTTTTTTTTTTTTTTTTTTTTTTTTTTTTTTTTTGAAATTTGGCCGACCCTGAGAACAAGTCTCTGAGAGGACCTGTCGACCCCCAAAGGGTTAAGATTTTCCTAAAATGGGCCACAACATTGTCATTGTAAAAGTCACCAGCACGGCTTGCAATAGCTGTGTCAGGGTGATTCTTTTTATCCATAAAGGTTTGCACATCAATTCATTTTGCACAAATTTCCTTAACCCCTTCAGGGTCCAAGGCCCAATTCTGAAGTGGTGCCCCAGTGTCCAAGAATTTTCAAAAAAAAAATTTTTTTATTTTTTCTTATGAAATGGTAGAGAATCTTTTTGTGAAGGTAATAAAACAAAAAGTATGAAATTTGATGGAAAATTGACGAAATTATGCTCTCGCGAATTTTGATGTGTCAGCGATATTTACGAATCGGCGATTTTGCCAACTTTGACTCCCATTTTAGGCCAATTACGTTATTCCAGTCAACCAAATTCTTAGCTATTTCACTAGTATTACTTCTATTCTATCGATTGAGCACAAGAAATCGCCAAGTCAACTGTTTCAACTACAAATTAAGGTGATCAGAAATTGTTAATTTGGCCAATTTAACACAAAGTTCAAAATATTCCAATTTCAAAATAGGGTCCAGAATAAACAATGTAGGTATTCCTGGAACTAAACTAACATTTCCTCTGTTCATTAGTTACGTTTTGAGGCTTTACAAATAAATTCCATTTTGATTTTTTATTCACATAGTGAATTTTTATTCACACCAAAAAATAGAAGATTTACTGTTATGCAATACTGTAATAATTGTATAAATATCATCACCATATTTGTGAATGCATATTAGACCCACCAGCTGGCGTGTATTAGACGTGTGAGGTCGTTTGTTTACTCTTGAATATCGGCAAAAATTTAACATTTCTGCTACTTTGAGCTCAGTTTCAAGCCATTTCCAGTGCTAAAACCAATCAAAATCATCTCTATTTCTGTAATATGTCTTCCATTCTATCAAATGAGACCAAGAAATCGCAAATAGAACTATAAAAAGCATACGACAAAACACTGCAAAGTCGCTGTTTTAATCGAAAAATCATGATTTCAGTTTTTTTCTCTCATTATACACAGCGTGCTGCAGGATGTTTTATGTGGTGCACACATACCACATAGATGTATTCTCTCATATCTAGGCCCAAATGTACCACTCACAGTTTATCAGAGTGAGCTGAGCTCATGGCGTAGATCTACGGTTTGGACCCTGAACGTAAAGCCGTAGATCTACGGGACGGACCCTCAAAGGGTTAATTGTTGAAGAAGGCAACTTCCTCCATCTCTCTCTTTCCCCCATCCTCTGAAGCGATTTCCTCAGTTATGGTCTCTTGCTGTTGCAGATGCTCTTTCAGCTCATCAGTGGTTAGTTCTTCATCGTCGTCCTCCACCAACTCTTCCACATCCTCCCCACTAACTTCCAGCCCCATTGACTTCCCCAATGACACAGTAGATTCCACAACTGGCATAGGCTCCTCAGGGTTGTTGTGTGTTATGTTGTTGCCCCTTATTACTTTGATAGTAAGGTTCTCACTACATGTTCTAGTGTGGGGTAGCTTTTACATAAAGGCCTTATATGTCTAGGGTAATACAGTGGACCCCCACTTAACGATCACCTCCCAATGCGACCAATTATGTAAGTGTATTTATGTAAGTGCATTTGTACGTGTATGTTTGGGGGTCTGAAATGGACTAATCTACTTCATAATATTCCTTATGGGAACAAATTCGGTCAGTACTGGCACCTGAACATACTTCTGGAATGAAAAAATATTGTTAACCGGGGGTCCACTGTACTTGCATTCATGATTGGTCATCCTCAGTCTCTGAAATCCTTTCACCAGCCCTCTTCACAGGTTATTTAAACTACTTCTATAAAAAAATATAACTGTATTCTAAATAGATATGTACAGAATATACAATTACAGCACTCACATATTCAAAACATAAGCCTGCACACCTGTCGTGGGGGTTCGGAAGGAGATATGATGGTTGAAGACAAACACACTTGTTGGATGGTAACACTATATATATTGTCAGACTGTGGTAAGAGAAGGGCCCATCCTGTCATGTTACTGCCTGCTTCTATGTCTAAGCGTCAAGTGAGAGCGAGGCAGAGCGTCCCACTAACTCATGCGCATCCCGTGACGTCTTACAGTCACTAGACCTAAGGATCTTCTATAGAAACACATGGAGCTATACAACACATGTAAAGGAGGATCAGCAACTATGCTGACAGCTCGGTCATGTTACGTATGTCGTCTTGACATACACTACTATACTATAGGCTGAACAGGCAGGTGGTTCTGGGCTGATTCTATACAATAACAAAGACATATGTAACTTAGAACTAATGGATGTTAACATAATGAGTTTCAACGTAATGGGTTACAAATTATAAGAACAAATCATGGTATAATATAGGATGGAATTGATTGATCAATCTGTATTCATGCACTCTATGGATTCTGAGGAAGAATAAATATATATACAAGGTGAAATTAACAGCAAAGGCAATCTGGTGCACTCAGATCATTACTGTCAAATTCTCAGAATACGGAGGGAACGTGAACACGAAAAAAAATTCAGAAAAACTGATCAGTTAATAACAAACAGTTGACAATTTCCTTTATCTCGGACATCTAATTATACAGACTATGTACATTTAAACCCAATTCTGCGAGGGTGAGGTTTACATATGCAGAATGGTTATCATCTCTGGGAGGATCGAATTCCTCTGCAATGGCTAACACATGCCTTGACTGAGGGAGATCTGAACGAGTATCTACAAAAGATACTTGTGGGTTTCTCATTACTTGTCGAGTACGCAAAGAATAGCGACAGTCGGGTTGATTATCTGGCTGAGTATTTGAGGTAGAGGGTACAGAGTCAAGAGGATTGTCAGCATCTGTCGCATTAGTCTGGGTAGCAATATCATCAACATCGCATACTAACTTCATATGTTCTAAATGCGATTCTTTGTACTTACCAGTACTAATTTCTCTAACCTTATACAGTGGACCCCCGCATAACGGACGCCTTGCATAACGGACAATCCGCATAGCGGACGCTTTGATCGCTAAAATTTTGCCCCGCATAGCGCCCAAAAACCCGCTCAGCGGCCTTCGTCCGAGACGCGTCCAATGTGCGGCCTGAGCCAGCCTCATATGTTCCGCCGGTGGCATTGTTTACCAGCCAGCCTCCGCGGTAACATTCAAGCATACAATCGGAATATTTCGTATTATTACAGTGTTTTCGGTGCTGTTTCTGGAAAATAAGTGACCATGGGCCCCAAGAAAGCTTCTAGTTCCAACCCTACAGCAATAAGGGTTAGAATTCCTATAGAAATGAAGAAAGAGATCATTGATAAGTATGAAAGTGGAGTGCGTATCACCGACCTGGTCAGGTTGTACAAGAAACCCAAATCAACCATCTCTTCTATTGTGGCCAAGAAAACGGCAATCAAGGAAGCTGTTCTTGCCAAAGGTTTAACTGTGTTTTCGAAACAAAGATCGCAAGTGATGGAAGATGTTGAGAGACTCTTATTGGTGTGGATAAATGAAAAACAGCTAGCAGGAGATAGCGTCTCTCAAGCGATCATATGTGAAAAGGCTAGGAAGTTGCATGAGGATTTAATTAAAAAAATGCCTGCAACTAGTGATGATGTGAGTGAATTTAAGGCCAGCAAAGGTTGGTTTGAGAGATTTAAGAAGCGTAGTGGCATCCATAGTGTGATAAGGCATGGTGAGGCTGCCAGTTCGGACCACAAAGCGGCTGAAAAATATGTGCAGGAATTCAAGGAGTACATAGAAACTGAAGGACTGAAACCTGAACAAGTGTTTAATTGTGATGAAACAGGCCTGTTCTGGAAGAAAATGCCAAGCAGGACCTACATTACTCAGGAGGAAAAGGCACTCCCAGGACATAAGCCTATGAAAGACAGGCTTACTTTGTTGATGTGTGCCAATGCTAGTGGTGATTGCAAAGTTAAGCCTTTATTAGTGTATCACTCTGAAACTCCCAGAGCGTTCAGGCAAAAGAATGTCCTCAAGGATAATTTGTGTGTGCTGTGGAGATCAAACAGTAAGGCATGGGTCACTAGGGACTTTTTCTATAACTGGTTACACCATGCATTTGCCCCCAATGTCAAAGATTACCTAACTGAAAAGAAATTAGAACTTAAGTGCCTCCTGGTGTTAGACAATGCCCCTGGTCATCCTACAGACGTGGCAGAGCGACTTTATGGGGACATGAGCTTCATTAAGGTGAAGTTTTTGCCTCCTAATACCACTCCTCTCCTGCAGCCCATGGACCAGCAGGTCATTTCCAACTTCAAGAAACTGTACACAAAAGCTCTGTTTCAAAAGTGCTTTGAAGTGACCACAGACACTCGATTGACTCTAAAAGAGTTTTGGAAGGATCACTTTAATATCCTCATGATGTGGAAGAGTTGGTGGAGGAGGACAATGAAGAACTAACCACTGATGAGCTGATAGATCAACTTCAAGAGCAAGAGGCCAGACCTGCGGAAACTGGTTCAAAGGAGGGGAGAGAGAAATTGAAGGAATTGCCTACTTCAAAGATTAAGGAAATGTGTGCAAAATGGCTTGAAGTGCAAACCTTTTTTGATGAAAATCACCCTCACACAGCTATTGCAAGCCGTGCTGGTGACTGTTACAATGACAATGTTGTGAACCACTTTAGACAAATCATAAAGGAACGAGAGGTACAGGCCACTATGGACAGATATGTTGTGCGAAAGAAGTCCAGTGACTCTGAAGCTGGTCCTAGTGGCATTAAAAGAAGAAGGGAAGTAACCCCAGAAAAGGACTTGCCTCCTCAAGTCTTAATGGAAGGGGATTCCCCTTCTAAACACTAACACTCTCTCTCCCCTCCTCCCATCCCATCAATCATCACCAGATCTTCAATAAAAGTAAGTGTCATGTAATTGTGCATGCCTTTTTCAGTTTGTGTGTACTAAAATTAACATTTTTTTGTGGTAAAAAAAATTTTTTTTCATACTTTTGGGTGTCTTGCACGGATTAATTTTATTTCCATTATTTCTTATGGGGAAAATTCATTCACATAGCGAACATTTCGCATAACAGCCAGCCCTCTTGCACGGATTAAGGTCGCTATGCGGGGGTCCACTGTACTTATTGCCAGTGATATGTTCTACAACTCGATAAGGGCCAACAAACTTTTGATCGAGCTTAGGCATTGCAAATGTTCTGTTGAAATTTGTAAGCATTACTCTCCAATCTACTTTAACTTTTGATGGCTTAGCACAGCTATTAGTTACTCTAGTAAATTCTGTTGTTGATTTATGAAGTGTTTCATGGATTCTTCTAAAAACACTCTGAGCTATACTGGTACGAGTTGCTATGAAATCATCAGGGTTGTAATTGGGTTTCGGAGTGGAATATAACAACTCATAGGGTAAATGCTTGTCTACACCATACAATGCATAATGTGGAGTATCACCTATGGAAGAATTGTACGCAGAATTTATGGCACATTGAACATCTGGTATAACTTCATCCCAAGTTTCACTACTGGGGTTGATAGTGGCTCTCAGAACATCAAGTACTTTCTTATTGGTTCGTTCGGCTAACCCATTGCCGGCAGGATGATGAGGAACAAGGGTGGATTTAGAGATCTTGTACATGGTACACAAATTTTCAAGAATCTCATTACAGAATTCACCTCCATTATCTGTTACTAAGGACTTAGGGGTGGTATGCCTGCAGATAATGCGTTCTTTAAACGCTTTAGCTACTGTCTCAGCAGTCTTATCTGCAATAGGAACTAACTCACAATATCTGGTGAAATGGTCTACCATAACACACAGATGTTTGTTGCCTTGGAGGGAACATTTAAAATTGATTAACAAATCTAGGGCAACTCTTTCCCACGGTTCGCTAGTGGTTGGGTACACCTGGATTGGATTAGGACCATTAACATTTCCTTTATGCTGCATACAAACACTACATTTCTTGACATACTCAGAAATGTCAGTTGCCATACATGGCCAAAAGTGCTTCATTCTGGCTTGTTTCACCGAACGATCCATACCAGGGTGTGCAACACCTGGTGCATCGTGAACTAGCTGTAGAGCTACATTCACTAGTGACTGTGGAATTACTAACTGGTATACTCTTCTGCTAGGAGTACCCAACTCGGCTGTTCGATACAGTAATTCTTGGCTCATTACAAAGTCACTAATGGGTGCTGGTGGCTTCACAGTCAGAATAAGATCTTCCTGGAGCAGGAATCGAATCACACCAGACCACATGGGATCTGTTCTTTGGGCATTCTTTACATCCTCGGCAGTAAATGGAGGATCTGCAGTAACTACACTAACGTGTCGCGATAAAGCATCTGCAACTACATTTGACTTGCCAGGTAAATGTTCAAAAGTGGGAGTGAACTCATGGATAGTCAAGGTCCATCTGGCTAACCTTCCAGTAGGTTGTTTGTTCTGGAATAAAGGTATCAGAGGTGCATGGTCTGTCAAGACATGAACAGGGTACTGGTAAATAATGTCTCGGAAGTGCTTTAAAGACCATACTTATTGCTAAAGCTTCTTGCTCCATTACATCATTGAACAATATGATAGTGGCGTACATGTGGGCGAACTGGCCAGGATGTATAACAAATCCCGTACAACCATATCCTCCATCATAGCCAAGAAAAAGGAAATCAAGGACGCTGTTGTTGCAAAAGGGGTAAATATACTGACAAAAATGAGATCACCAGTACTCGAAGATGTTGAGAAGTTATTACTGGTGTGGATAAATGAGAAACAATTAGCAGGAGATAGTCTTATGACGTCGCTAATTTGTGAAAAGGCTAGGCAGTTGCATGACGATTTGGTAAAGAAATTGCTTGCAACTAGTGATGATGTGAGTGAATTTAAGGCCAGCAAACGCTGGCTTGAGAGATTTAAGAAGCGTACTGGCATACACAGTGTGGTAAGGCATGGTGAGGCTGCCAGTTCGGACCACAAGTGTTCAATTGTGATGAAACAGGCCTCTTTTAGAAGAAAATGCCCCAAAGAGGACCTACATTACTCAGGAAGAAAAGGCGCTGCCAGGACACAAGCCTGTGAAAGACAGGCTAACGCTAATGTTCTGTGCTAATGCTAGTGGGGATTTCAAAGTGAAGCCATTACTAGTGTACCATTCTGAAAATCCCAGAGTGTTCAAGAAAAACAATGTTATGAAGAGTAAATTGTGTGTGTTTTGGAAATCTAATAGTAAGGCATGGGTCACGAGGGAAATTTTTGTAGAGTGGTTCAATGAAGTGTTTGGCCCTAGTGTGAAGAATTACCTCCTGGAAAAGAAATTGGATCTCAAGTGCCTCCTAGTAATGGACAGTGCACCTGCTCATCCTCCAAACTTGGATGACCTAATTCTGAAGGAGTTTGGGTTCATCACAGTAAAATTCTTGCCCCCGAATACCATTCCTCTCCTCCAGCTCATGGACCAGCAGGTCATTGCAAACTTTAAAAAACTCTACACCAAAGCAATGTTTGAAAGGTGCTTGAATGTGACCTCAGACACTCATTTGACCCTACGAGATTTTTGGAAAGAACATTTCAGCATTCTCCGTTGCGTAAGCCTTATAGGTAAGGCTTGGGAGGGAGTGACTACCAGGACTTTGAACTCTGCTTGGAGAAAATTGTGGCCAGATTGTGTCCACAAGAGGGATTTTGAAGGGTTTGGGGCTGACCCTGATGAGCCTATGTCAGTTGTTAAATCCATTGTGGCACTGGGGAGTTCCATGGGGTTGGATGTGAGTTTGGAGGATGTGGAAGAGTTGGTAGAGGACCACAACGAAGAGCTAACCACTGAGGAGCTGCAAGAGCTTCAGCAGGAAGAGCAACAGATCGCAGCTCAGAATCTTGCTGCAGAGGAGGAGGAAGAGAGATGGAGGAAGATGCTTTCTTCAGAAATTAAGGAGATTTTTGAAATGTGGGGTAGGATGGAAAGATTTATGGAGAAACATCACCCAGAGAAGGATGTTGCAAGCCATATCGGCAACTTGTACAGCATGTAATAAAGTTGGTAGAATTACCGACAATATGTAAAGTAAAAGGACACAAGTGCAACTAATGTGACATTTATTGTGGCAACGTTTCGCTCTCCAGGAGCTTTATCAAGCCATTACGTAATGGCTTGATAAAGCTCCTGGAGAGCGAAACGTTGCCACAATAAATGTCACATTAGTTGCACTTGTGTCCTTTTACTTTACAACTTGTACAGCGACAGAGTCTTGGCCCATTTTAGGGAAGTTTTAAAGAGACGCCAGAAACAGAGCTCTCTGGACAGTTTTCTTGCGAGACAGGACTCCAGTGACTCTCAAGGTGGTCCTAGTGGCATTAAGAAACAGAGAAGAGAAGTAACCCCAGAAAAGCAATTGGTACCCGAGGTGTTGATGGAAGGGGATTCCCCTTCCAAACAGTAATTCATCCAATCAGTCTCCTTCTCCAGTCTTCCATACACAAAGAAGAATCGCCAATAAAGGTAAGCGTTATTCTGTTAATGTTTAATTCATCATGTGCCACTGTATTGTTAATGTACTACATTTATATTTCATGTAAAAAAATTTTTTGTTTTAATACTTCTGGGTGTCAGGAACGGATTAATTGAATTTCCATTATTTCTTATGGGGAAAATTGATTCGTAAATCGTCCATTTCGATAATAGTCCCATTTCCAGGAACGGATTATGGACGATTATTGAGGGACCACTGTATATTAAACAACCATGGTGACATTACACATCCCTGTCTAAGACCTACTTTTACAGGGAAGTAGTCTCCCTCTCTTCTACACACCCTAACCTGAGCCTCACTATCCTCATAAAAACTCTTTACAGCATTTAATAACTTACCACCTATTCCATATACACCTACCATCCGACTTACGACCGAGTTCGGTTCCGAGAAACCGGTCGTAACTCGAAATGGTCGTAAGTCGAACTTGACTACTGAATATCAACAAAACATTTTTGTAAACACTTTATTTTATTGTTTTATTTTGGTATTTCATGTTTTACTTTACTTTTTATGTTGTTAGTATTGTATTTTATACTGTAAGGTTTAGGATAAACACTGTGTACAACACAAATAGTTGTTTATTTCCCAGAAATTTGGCATAAAAAACACGG